>NC_048920.1:2419548-2529607 GCF_011077185.1 Oxyura jamaicensis
GTTAGGAACTATTCACCTGGTCAGGGACAAGGCATCTTACTTTGTTCTAGGGATGCCTTTCCCACAAAAAGGCAACCCTTTCATAATGCTGGCCTGGAAGCCAACCGCAGGTTTTAAAAGCCACTTCCAAAGGTGTCAACAATGTGAATGAGTACAGCACTACCTCTGGAAACAAGGAGAAAGCAAGAAAAAATTGAATTGTAGGGGACGCAAGAGGTCAGCTTACAAAGAGACTAAGTAAATTTGGAGGCAAAATCCCACATCGGGCTGAGGTGCCTTGGCTCCTGGACTACAGAGCCAGCCTGTGCCCCTCCTTTCCCCCAGGCCTCCCACTGGCCATCTAGCAACTATGACAGTGCAGGTAACAGTGACTGAACCCGTGCCTGCTTCTGCAGAGCCAACACACCACCCCAAGACACAGCCAAAACCAAGTGATGGGCGTAGCTGCTGCAGGACTTACCCAGGGAGGCTCTCCAGACGTTCTCCTGCTCCCCTGGGCACCATTCTCTTCCTTTTCTTCTTCTCTGGGCCCCTCTCTTCCAGCACCTGAAGCAATCACCTTCACAGCCCATCAGGTACTGTCCTCCCCAAGTACCTGCAGTGCACTAAGCTCAAGAAAGGTAACAGCCGTGAGGGGTTAAGACATACTCCCCAACACCTTGTCCTGTGCTAACTACAGCTAATACCTAATTTTTAGTTACCACATTACTTTAAAAACAACAACAAAAAAAAAACACAAAAGACACACAAACCCCCCCAATAGGTTTTATCCTAATTCTCCCAGGAAATAATGACTTTCTGTTATTAAATAATGTAAAATGATTGAGGTGAGTCATAAAGCATTTGTATTAACACTAATGGATCCATGATTAATTTTTTCTTTATTTTATTATTATAAAACTTGTCTGAATCCCCCTCCCCCTTTCTCTGTCGTCCCCATCACATTTTGTTCTCAGGGGATGTAATCAAGACTTCACTTGAATTTCTCATTACTTGAAAGGTTCCGCATCACAATATGATAATGGGACAGTTTCATAATTACAATTAAAAAAATCAGAGCAAGAGAAAACTAGAGAGGTGTTCAGTTGCCTTTGTCTTTCAGTCACCCAGAAATTAAAGAGCTGCTTTAAAACACTTTAAAAGGGCTATTTCAACTTACTGTTATGCAAAAAAAAAAAATCAACAACTGTGCACGAGCTTCATTTTGGAAAGTCCATCTTCCATCCTTAGTTCCTCACGCTACCTCCTCGATTTTTACTTTCCCCTTTTAAAATATTCTAGACAACATTAACTTCTTCACTCCTCCAGTAAGATGCAAAACTAGATTGGTACTTCTTGTATCTAACCACTGATTTACTTAGAGGGAAGTTACCTATCTTGTGCCTCAGTTTCTCACTTTCAGTGGAAAATACTATAGGAGTTATGGCTGTTTTGCTCTTTTTACCTGGAGGCTTATGAAGCAAATTTAAAACCCTCCCTTTAGGAGCAGGACGCAGGTGGCAGTGATGAGCAGAATTAGCCCTGTTCTCTGCTAACAGGCTTTACGATCCCACAGGATATAAGGCTGGGTTAGACCTGACAAATATTAATGATTACTCTTATTATTCCTCCTAGAACTGGTCTAAGACATCGTCAGCTAAAGATATGTCAAAGTCACAAGACATTATGCATTGTGGGAGACTCTGAAAAAGCTGCAACTTCTGTCTGAGAATAAGAATCTCTTGCTGTAGGAGAAAAAAAAAAAAAAAAAAAAAGCAAGGCATGATAGGTAAGAGACTGCTGGATTGCAGAAAAACAAAAACAGTTTTCTGCTGTGAGTGCTGCCCTCTCAGGCCCCAAGTCCCCACACAACATCAATCAGTTATCTTGATTCCCAGGCCCCATTCTCAGACTGATTTATGGCTCCCTCGTGTGACCAGAGGTACCTTGGAGTAACAACCCTGTGCCTCAGTTTACCTACTGCTCCCTCCACAAAACACTTCAGTGACCTGAGGGCAATGCTGCACTGTGAGATGTAGCAGCACATGAAACGTTTAGAAGATTGAAGGGAAGAGGCTCCCCCAAGCACAACCTGCTGCTGGCCACCCCAGAGATGGGGATCACTGAGACGATAACCTTGCTCTGGTTCTGCCCCAAACCAAGGCCCAGCAGCTCCTCCCCAACCCTGTCTCTGCTGGAAGGAGCCTGCCCCCTGCCCTGAGGCTGCCTGGGAAGCCAGCCCTCAGGGGGAGGCCCAGCCAAGGCCCAGCCACCCCACCTCTGACTGGCAGGAGTGAGGCAGGGTACAAGAAGATGGCAAGGGTGTCTGCCTCTTTCAGCTGTCAGAGCCAAAGAGCTCTAAGTTCTCGTGCCATACTTACCCCAAACTGCTCCTGCCCTCCACCCAGGAAGCAGCCATTTTCCCCTTGGAGGGGGCTGTTCAGGTTGAGGTGGCTGTTTGGGTTGAGGTGGCTGTGCTGTTGCCCCATTTCATCCCTGACGTGCTGTATGGGTCCAGCTGCTTTGGTTTCATGCTCAAGTGTTGGGCATGGGCCCCTCATCTGCCTGCCTGACCCTGGTTCCAGCTGTGAAAGGCAGCCTGGCCACTGGGGCTGCAGCCCTTAGAGGCCAGCCCAGCTCCCTGAGCATCTCCACAGCTCCTGGGGCCCTGGCCTCTGGCAATGCCTGCTAAGATGCTGCTGTTAAGCAAATAATGCCAAAAATGCAAATAGCGGCAGCAGCAAATTCTTGATTAAATATGAACAAGTGCAGAGAATTGCTTATGTCACTCACCCCACTCCTCTCTGTCCTCCATCTGTCTGCTTCCCTCCTCTTTCACCGGCTCTTCCCCCAGCCATCTGTTTAGCGATCTCACTCCTCTTCCCTCTGTCCCTGCACCCATTTCCCTCCACAGCTGTCTCATTTTGAGTGGGTCCCCGTTTTCTCCTCCTCTCCCTGCTTCCAGGCTTGGCTGAGCCAGGATCAACCCCTTTGGCATGTTGTTTTGTGGCGGTTCAGCCTCCCCGGCATTTGTTTGGGCAGTCAGTGTGGGCGTTAGGTCAGTGCAGGCAAGCTGAAGGCAGGGAGCTGCTGGTGGGGAGGGAAATGCAAGAGGGCTTAAAACAGCTTAAAGATTAAAACAATTAACAATTGGCCATACATGTCAGTAGTTAAAATATTCTGTGGTCATAACGGGAAAGAGCAAACCCACCCCCTTGCAAGCCTGATGGCTATCTTGCAGCATCATTTACACCAGTGCAGTATATGCGCAAACTGCAATAGTGGCCTCAGCTCAACTTGCAGGGTTTTATTTGCTTTTCTCCAGAGTAAATAATAGCAAGGGGTGAGGGCACCAGATCAATGGGCATTAAAATCTACAGAATGGAGATAAACCTCGTTGCTCCAACACATCACCCACGTCTTCCCGGGGGGTGGGAAGGAAGCCTGCTGCCTGGCTGGGTTACCAGCAGTGCTCCTGCTGCAGGGGATTCGTGTGCTACCATGGAAGCCAGCAACACTGACTGCTTGGAGACAGAGATTGGGTTTGATCCAGCCTGGCAAATCCAGGGTTCCTATAAAAGAGCTGAATAAGGGCCCTGTGTCTGACAAGAAGGAAATAAAACTACTGGATTGTTGGCTTTGATAAATCCTTTCCCTGACACGTTCCTCAGACTTCGTCTCAGCAGAGGATAATGGTATAGAGAGAGACCGTGTCCTTTTTCCTGTGATTTAAATACAGCAAAACAACACTATGATATCAACAGAAAGCATTTAAAAGAATAACTTGACTGTGCAACTTCTTTTTTGAGTCTCCAGGGAGGAATCAGTTTAGATTGATGCATGATAAAGGAACAAACCTGTTGCCTGAGTGGGGCGGCTCTTGGTGCAATAGGCATAGCTGTTATCAGACCTGTTAAACAAATAAAACTCTGAAGTGCAGACATATTGTCTGAAGCACACGCACAGCTTTCCAGTCAGAGATCTTCTTAAGGAATCCTTGATAAAGGAACAAGCCTGTTCAAGTTAATGGATATCTTCAGGTAATGCTTGGAAAGGAGGTGTGAAGTGAATGGGGGATCTTTGCTGCGGCTGCTGATGCACATTCCTCCCCTGCACAAACACATCCTCATTCACCATAGTGCTGCCTTCTCTGCAGGAAGGGAAGAAGAGATTACTGCACACGCAGGGTAGAAGGGAGTGATGGATGAGCCAAGCCAGCAGGAGTAGCCCCAGTCCTGCTCAGTGGCAGCCCCACAAGGGCATTTGGGTTGTCAGGGGGTGGTGGACCACAGCTGGGCTGTTGGACGAGGACTGCTGTTCTGAAAGAGCTCGCAAAGAGAGATAGAGAGGGATCATAGCTCAGGGCTGCTTTGCCCACCTCCCGTGACCGATTGCTTAGAGAATGGAAAGGAAGAGTGATAAAGGATTTCTCCTCAGCTTATGTCCCCCAGGTCAGCAGCTTTCAGAAGCTTCTTGAATCAGAGGTTACCCAGACTGTCCCACTGAACAACTCCAACCTTAGCGGAAGCTATAGTATCCATAAAGCAGGGCCCTGACCCTGAGACCTTCCCTCTGATAACAAGAATCACATGTCAAAATCACCTTTCAAAGCAGCTTCACACCTCCTTCGTATCAAGAGCATTTTGGGACTTAGTCCTGATTTGCCCCAGCCGCAATGAGAAGAGAGCTGGGCTCCCCTCAACTGGGTTTCTAGAAACATCAGAATAGTAATTTCACTGCAATGTTTCTCCTAAGGAAAAACAAAACAAAACAAAACACCACCACCAACAAAACAATTTGTTTGTCTGTCTGTGACAGGGAGAATTTTTCATGTTACCAGCAGCCCTGGAGTTCAAACATTCACCTATTGGAAAGATGTCCAGCTTGGAAGGATGTTTAATCTTATTTGAAAAGAGATAATTAGGAAAACACACACAAACACATGTGCCACACACGCACAATCTCATTAGAGACTGCTCTGTCTGTCAGCTGAGGAAAAGGTTTTATTGTTACGGTGGGGATGGATTTGTTTTTGTGCTTGGTTAAGGGGTGTGTGAGCACCCAGCTGTGTGTGCGTTCATGTGCATATGTAGGTGCATATTTATATGTCTGAAGGGGAGAGGTTTTTAACTTGTCGAAACCTGTGAAACTCCTCATCCTGGTTCCATTTTTGGAAGCAGATTTTGATGAGATCTCTCCCGTCACTGCGCACAGAACATCTAATCACGTTGTACAAAGACAGCCACAACTGACAATGCATCTCCTTCTTCCAGGAGAAAGGAAGAGGGGGACAAAATGAATAATTCAAATCATAATTAGCAGTGTAATTATTCCTGTTTTTAAAGTAACCTACAGGACAGAATATCAACGTATGAGTCACTGGTGAAGTATAAACAGAAACAATTTGGGAGATGCTGTCCTGATGCGTTAGGAGAGGACTTGTCAGAGACTTTCTCTTCTGATCTCACAGTGGCACCAGGAGCCCCTCCACCCTGCAGGGCCAAAACAGCATCAGGCAGCCTGAGCTCAGCTCGGGAAATGGGAGCTTCAAAAGCAGTGACAGGCGGTGAGGGCGTGCGGCGAGGACAGGCTGGTAGAGCTGCAGAGCTGAGGCTCTTCAAGGCAGTGTTCCGGGCTTAAGTCAGGCCAGGGAACAATTTCTTGCTACGTGTCTCCACAACCCGGTGTAGCAGATCCCAACTGCAAGCTTGGCTTTGTTGTGCATCCATCCTGCAAATAACGATGCTCGGAGCTGAGATCTGCGTGCACCAGGAGTTGAGATCTGCAGGTGCTGAGCCATGGGGAAGAAAAAGGGGGTTATCCCTGCATTTTAGGCCAACTTGGTAGAAAACGAAGTGAAAACTCATTCTCAAGATTTCTGTGCTGTGCTTTGGAAGAGCCAAACACTCTGTATGGGACAGAGTTGTAATGGTCTGGACCATGCCCTGATTCTTTCTGATAGGAATGCATGCAGTAAGTCTGGACTACAGCTGTGAGCTGTGCCCCATTTCTTCTCTTAACCAACAGCCTTCCAAGCTACAATTACCTTTTTTTTTTTTTTTTTTTTTTTTTTAAACCTGGAGCATCTTTCTTTAACAGGAAACATGAAACCTCAGTGGCTGGAGCAGCTCCCGTCCAAGGAGACGCTGGGGCAGCAGCAGCAGCCTGTAAAAGCAAACAGCGGGATGCCTCTTGGCACTGTAACACGAGAAGAAGAGAAGAAAGATGTCTTTAATTTGCCTGGTAATGATCAATATAGAATCAAATCTGACCTTGAATTTTAATGGCTCAGTACTAATAGAAAGCTACTTGCAGATGGATGGAAGAGGATAAGAATAGCCTAGAGGAGGGAGGGCAGGGTGGTCCTCAGCACAGCAGGCTCAGCACCCTGTGTGGCCATCCTGTGCCACCACGGATGTGCATTTCTGGGTCTGGCAGAGGAAAAATCGCTCTAGGGTGGCAGTGGCTGGGGACAGGCCGTTGTGGATGCAGGAGGCAGCATGACCCAAGGCTCCCTGGGCTCTCCCAGTGCTATTTCAGAACAGCACTGCTTTAGAAGCAAAGAGATTAAAGATAGAAAAACTGAGTTGAGGAGCAGGAAAGCCCTTGGACCAAGGTGACGTGGCAGCACCCAGGGCAGGAGCAGGTCCCCCAGCCCCTGTGGCATCCTCCTCATGACACTGTGGCCTCCCCATTGCTCCCTCCCTTTGGCATGGATCAGATCCTGTCCAAACAGAAAAGATGACAACTCCTGATCCATGGCACTGACAGCATTTATAACTGGGAGAGGCTCCTTAAGAAGAGAACAAAATATATGCACATATATATAATTATATATATATATATAAATAATTTCAGGTTAGATTGACCAGTTGAAATTATATAGCAGCTGTTAACATTGGCATCTTTATTTGCTGCATCAATTGTATTTGGTTTAATCTTGTTCCCACAACGCTGAAAACGTTTGACTCATCTTCTGGTGTGCTTTTTTTTTTTTGTTGTTGTTGATACAGAATCATTTTGACAGTTATCCTGTTGGCTGTTAATAAATATCTGCACTTTCTATAATCAATCATAAAACAAATCCAATCGCCTTTTCACTTTTTATTTGACCTTAATCCTAACAAATCTTCCACTGTTTTATTGAATTTACTCATGAGCCAGCAGAAGAAGAAAGAAAAAGAGAGGGTGTCCATTGCTGCCTGTCCATCTGTCTATGGCAAACATAGTCTAGAGGAGCAGAGATGGGAACCAGGAAAATATTCATCTATTGTCTGCCAGTATCTGTTGAGTCACCCTGGCCAGATCCCTTTGCTTTTTGTTTCTTGCTTCCCCTCCCATAGGGTAGAGTAAAGCTGCAGGAAGCTGAGCACCACATTTTTCTCTCCCCTCAGCCAAACATTCACAGGACCAGCTGCCTTCTGTAGACCACAGAGGCAAAAGGAGGTATCTGGCTTCTCCAGGAGCTATAGGAAGTTCTCCTCTTCCTTAGTGGGCTTTTAATGTTCACCAGCCTGCTGGATTCCCCCATCCTTTGTTCCCCACATGCAGGGGGAGCAGCGTGGTAGAGCTGTGGTGTGGGGGATCTGGATCTTGTAGCGTAGCAGAACTGGAGTGGAGGGAGCTGGAGGGCAAACGATGCCTCATCCTCGTGGTCCCACTGCCCGGCCGTTTTCACTTGTGCTTCCTTCACTCTCTCCCCTCACAGATTTCTGCCTGAAAAAAAAAAGAATCCACTGAGCATTTCAAAACTGAGCGAAATGAGGCTTGCCTCTCACAACAAACCTGTATCACATGATGGGGAGGAAGGACACAACAGCAGTCTGCCAGTCTTAAATCAGCCCTGGGTCTGCCCTTGCTCAGCACTCCTCAGGAGGCACGAGGATGCTTTACGAGCAATTCCAGTACAGCTTCCACTTTGAAAGTGTTTCCCTTCCTCCATCCCTAGGAGGATAGCGTTCAAAGTTTATACGCAAAAAATAAAAAAATAAAAAGAATCCTGCAGTTAAAGGAGAGAGGAAAAAAAAATAGGATAAAAGCAGGAGAAGCAACTTTGTCCTTTGGTGCCAGCAGCACCAGGCTCCTGCGGTTGGAACCCCAACGAGAACCAAAGTATCTTCATCATTATCTAGCTGCAAATGGCAGCTGCCTTGCCAGCCGCTGCTCGGGCGGGACGGTCTCTTTTACGAGAGCAGGAAGGGAACAGTGGGGCAGGGAATTAAAATATGGGCTACAAATTGGAAACGGCAGGGGGTGGAGGGGGATTCAGCTTAGCCGGCGGACGCCCAGTGTGCTCCCTATTTATGCTATGCCAATGACTTTGCTCTCGAGCAGCTTGCAGGAGTGAGAGAAAGAGAGAGGGAAAAAATAATATATATATTTATATATATCTTGCAGCTTGCTTTGGCCCAGGAAATTCCTGCAGAAGCCAGTGGCAGGAGAGGCTGCAGTGCCAGAGGTCAGTGACGCAGCAGCCTGCCTGGAGCTGTGGATTACCTGCCCTTGCCCAGGTTGCTCTGTTGAGAATAATCTGGTAGGCTGGGGAGGAAAGGATGTGGAAAGGGCAATTTTCTTACTGCACTGCAAACCCCGCAGGAGGTCAAGCCCAGGCTGAGGGCAGGACTGGACCTAACCCCAAAGCTCACCCCCAGCTTTATCTCACACTCAGGAGAACCTGAACTTAACGTAGGCTCCTGCGTGACCCTGACACCTCTCAGCCTCAGTTCCCCCACCTTTAAAAATGGAATCAGAGCCCTGCAGTGAGCACCATCAGGATAAACGTGTGGAGAGGCGTTCAGAGCTCTGCGGTGGGGCCAGGCAGCCCCGCCTGGGGCTGCAGCCCCTCTGCCTCCTGGTGCCCCCTTCCAGCAGGACTCCTGTGTCTCTTTGGCCCCACATCACCCCGAAGCCGACCAGCACGGCCGGCTTGGCACGCGCTGCTGGCAGAGAAGCATGCAAAGGAGAAGGGAAATAGTGCCTGAGAGGTGCCTCCCTGGTACAGGGAGGCCTGAGAGCAACCAGAAATAGAAACGCAGGGCCATGAATTAAACACGCTGCAATCTCTCATCTGTCCCCAGCAGGGAGTTCAGCTCAGGGCAGATCACTCCTCCACTTGCTTGGATGCAGGGTTGCTTCCCTGGGAAGGCAGAGCAGGGATCAGCAAGCAGCCACCCCACTGGTTTGAACAGAAGTGGTTCCTAAGGGTGTAAGGATGTTCCCTTCCCATGCCACCTTCCTGGCACTGCTGAGCTCCTCAGGACAGTGCTGATGGTCCTGGACACTTCCCAGCTCCTGGGTGTCCCGCAGCATCCCCTGAAGGGCCAGAGCCACCAGTTTCCTCTGCCTGTCCCAGTAAAATGGGAGGCCACCGTGACTGACCATGCAGAAGTGCTCCGTGGGGGGACAGGAGGTGCTCGTGGCTCAGCTGGGCGCAGTCCCCAAGGCTTCAGCAGAGGGAGGATGTCTTGGGGAGCACCCTGTGCGGCCACGCTGACACGCGATGATGTGACAGGCGGCTCTTTGCTGAGACTCGGAGATGGAAATAGCTGGGACTTCGATCTACAGGTTTCTTGGATGGCAGGGGACAGCTTTGCCCTGTTATTTATGGTGCTCCCAGCCTCGGAGGGGAGCACAGGGCTGCGCTTCACATCTTAAAATGACATCGGTTGCAATTATTGCTCCTGTAGACACAAATCGCAGCATCAAGCTTTGCTCCTGCCAGCTGCTTGGGTGACCACCCAGCTCCTGTCCTCCTGCCAGGCTCTCTCCACTCTCAGCAATTGTCTCCATCCCCTTCGGTGGCTCTGAGGTAGGACCAGGCCTCTCCCAGAGGAAAGGAGATGGTTGGGGGAACATTGCTCGGGCAGCAGATGATTAGCTTTGCTGACAGCTGTCTCAAGTGGATGTGATGGATGGTGCCTCATTCTGCACAAGCACCAGAGCCTGTCGCATGGCCCTGAAGTCCACCAGACAGCAGAGCTCGGGAAGGATTAGCCCTGTGCCTGCCTGCAGCCCCCAGGCTTGAGACAACTCCGGGAGTGACGGGGAAAATGAAGGAAGTAATTTTGAGCCCAACAAGGAGAAATCCACAAAGCCCTGGCTCAGACTGAGAGCTGTGTGCTTGAGAAGGGGTTTCATTTTCTTCTGGCTTTGCAGAGGCTCCAAGCAAGTTTTCCTAACTCACAAAAGGAACAAAAACAAAAACAGGGATTCAGCAGCAGGCTGACTTCTTCCTCCCGTCTCTAGGATCACTTAATTAACTGACCTCACACAAAATGCACAGCATTTGCAGTTCCCGGATAAAAACACATTTGCTGCATGGCTCGCACATGCCAGATGGCACTCAGGGATGCAGTCAGTCGTGTAGATGGGGGTGCCAATGCAGCTTGCACACAGACCAGCTGCAAGGAGCACATATATAGCTATTGGTCAGGTTAGCCCTGCAAATACTAGAGAATTTTTCCTGCTCCTTTTCTCCCTGCAGACAGCCTGTGTCCCCTCTACATGCACCCAGGCCACCACCGGTGCTGCCCCATCCATCACCTGCAAGTCCCTGCAAAATGGGAGCACGAACATTGACCCCGCATACACAGGGATGTTTTCAAGCAGCCACAGGATCACTGGTCTGGAAACTGCAGCTGGGATACTCACGTACATCCTGGGAGGAGAACGCTGCTTGGATACCCAAGGACAGGAACCTCAAGGATACCCCTCCATAAGGATATCTGGGGAAGAGGACCCTATGAACACCCCATCCAGACAAAACAGAGCTTTGGGGACCCCAAAAATCCCTCCTTCTCTCTGCCTGTTCCTCTCTCTCACTTGAAAGGCCTCACCTGCCCCTGCAGAAGCCCTGTCTGCTCTGCCTCACTCCTTTTCATCAGGTTAATTGGCCGCTGCCTTATCAGGGGAAAGCTCACCCTGGCTGTCAGCCCTGAGCCTCGCTTAGCAGCCTCCAAAAGCTGCTGGGGATGCCTTGATGCTGGGAAGGGTTTTTAACCTGTCACAGAGGCAGCTGGGGAAAGGAGCAGGGCTCGGCTGCCTCTAATTGCTCTTTGCGCAGAGGTGCCTTGTTTATTCGATTAATTTGGAGCCATCAAATGCCAGAGCTCAACAAGCAGCTGCTGAGTGGGGGGATTTTTCCTCTCCAGCAGGGTGGGGTATGCAGATCCCTGCTTCCCTTCAGACAGCCTCTGTCTCCTGGTCTTTATAAGCATGAATGCTTGTTGTGCCCGCAGTGGGAACTGTATTGAAATGTCTGTAATGTTTTTTCCCTTAAGTCTGGGCGAGGTGGAAAATGCTAGTCCAGACCCAAGAGTTAAATCCTCGAGGCTGTGCTATTTGGCCACAGGAAATGCTTATTTCCATTGATAAATGAACAGATATTTAGAAACTAACATATATTCCCTCTTCCCCAAAGCTGCAAATCCCAGACCCAAATTGTCCTCCTCGTTAGCGAGCAAAATCCCCCTCCGCTCTCGATCTCTGAATGTCACGCGCTGGCCCCAGGAAACATGCAGCAACCAAAACAGCCAGGAAGGGGGAGAAGCACTCCTCGCTCCAAGACATAAAACCCTAAATCACAGCAGAATGTATTTCCTCTGCCTCGATTTCACAGCTCTCTGTATGATAATACGGCTGGTCGCACTCCCCACATGCATCGTGCTGGGAGCCCCTTTCTGCAAGGTCCAGGATTTGGATTTTTAGAGGGAAATAAAATAAAATAATTTTAAAAAGCCTTGTTTCAGCTTGCCTGGTCGCAATCAAATTTTCCCTGAGCATGGGCAGCAGCCTCGCAAGCCATTTCTGTTTGATAGCTCAAGTTTTATTCACGTAGATAATGAATTTGGCAGGAGGTTAATAAGTGTCAACTGAAAGATAATTTAAGAGTTGTAAAGATAAATTTGTTGTGCGCTCTTTTTCCATGTGTGTGGCTAATATCTCAGTGCCCATACACGTGCGCACACACACAGCATGCACAGGCTGGTTTCTAAGTCCATAATCTAGATGGTTTTGCATTATTCCTTGAGGTATTGTAAATACCTAAAAGTCGCAGCGAAAATCCTGCTGCATGTAAAATCCCATCTGCCCATTTTTCTCCTTTCCTGGGCAAAGTGATTAGATTAACACGAGGGGGGGAAAGAGGAGAAAAAGGAAAAGAAATGCAAGCAAGCTTCTGAAACGTGTTTTTTTCCTCCCTGGCACAATGCTCATGCTGAGAATTTCCTTGCTGGTTAGACAGGGATGTGGCCTTTATGCAGAGTTTTGAGATGGAAAGGGGGTCTTCGGAAAGGTTTGTCTGGCAGCTGCTTTTTCTTCTCATTTTCTTTTCCCTGAAACTTTATTTATTTATTTATTTTTCTGTAAATTGGCCCGATACCCTGAGCGCTGCCCCACTGAAGCCAAATGACTGCACGTTTCCAGTGCAGGTGGTGCTTGGCTGGGGCTTGGTGGAACCAGGGCTCGGGACATTTTTGTCCAGGGACAACTGGGGTCAAGCTCCTCTGTGGAGATGTGGCCCAGGATCCCTCCTGCAGGGCAGCACAAAGGTCGGGAAGGTCCCTTCTCACCCAGCTCAGGCTATTTGGAAGCAATTTTCCCCACTAACAAATGCTTTCTGCCTTTCCGAAAGCTTTGTTAGAGCCCGAGCCCCCATGTTTTAAACATCAGGATCAATACAAGACCTGGCAAAAGGCAAAATGCTCCCTGCACCTCAGGCAGACACAAAGCACCCAGCACAAAACAAGCCATCAGTGCTCAGGGGAGCACCACCTGCCCCAGCCCCTGCTGGCATTTTGTCTGTGCCCCACGGACGAGCACTGAAGCACAACTGGCACCGGGCACTGCCTTCCCCCTCTGCTCCCACCCGTCCACCCCCTTCCTAATCCCTTTCAAGCAGAAAGGGTTTAGGATTTGGTGGTGGATGCTGTGCAGTGGGGGCGAGAGAGAGGACAGCAGGGCTTTGTTGCAAGTGCCAACACGATCCCGTTCCGTAAAACAACCCCCAGTGAAGTTAAAGATTATTTACATTTTAGATACGGGTAACAACCATAATCTATTTGATTAGGCGAGGCTTGAATTAAGTACCAAATTTATCTCTTTACATTGTCAAACTTAATAGTAGTTTAAAGATAAACCTCATTGAAACTCTGCCTTCCCTGCTGGGCTAATTAACACCCATTTAGGCTCTTAAACCTTTGATGGGTGTTTCTGTTCCAGGGCTTTGGTAATTGGGGAAGCTGCTGTAATAAATCAGGGAGAAATCTCGGCCGAGGAGCATGAACCAAAGGCTCTCTGACCAGGTGTGATGGGTTTCCAATGCGGTAAGGGAGATAAAAGCACATTCTTGATTAAATACTGCCACCAGGTTGAACTCTGAGTTTTCAGGGGCTGGTACTGTTACTGCTGCTAATGTGAGCTGAGTGTTTGAAACGGGCCAGGCTGATGAAGAAACTCATCCAGTGTGTGCTGAACCCAAGGGGTGGTCACTCGTGTGTTTGGAGGGCTTTGATCTGGGCAAATGGATGTAGTCTGTGGGTGATCATGGGGAGATCAGGATCTCTTTAATGGGGAGATGTTCTGGTGAAGCTGTGCCTAAATTAAGGGGACGTGGGAATTTAACATGCTGGTGCAAGCAAATCTGAAGTAAGCTGTGACTGTTGGGGCCATGGCAGGCACTGCAACAGGATCGAACCCAGTTGCCCCCTACCAGAATTAGGACAGGTGGATCCAAGCAGGGGTTACAGCTCTGAATTTCTCCCACACCTTTTGATTTCATCTGTGGTCTGCATTCAGCTTTAGGAAGAAATGCTCGGTCACTCTTTGGAGGGGCTTGGTCTGGAGCCATCTGAGACAGGAAAGAAACCTGCTCCTGGAGCTGGAGCCGAGGGAGAAGGCAGGAAGCCAAGTGAGCCCCAGACCATGGCAAACCTTTTTTAACTCCTGCTGCAAACCAGAGCTTTTCTAAGGAGCAAGAGCAGGGCAAGGAGAGATGGTGCCACATTTAATTAGCTCTCAGCAAAACCAGATTATTCCTAACATTAAACTAATCTTCAAAAAGGGAACCCTTTAAATGAAAAGAGAAAGTGCAAGGCTAGGAGACCATTAATTGATTCCTTATTCATTAACCTTTGCAAACCACTCAAAAGATCTGAAAAACGACTTTCTTTGGAGTAAGGGCTTATGTAGGGGCTTGTAAGAGCCTCTCATAACCCACCTGACACAGGGCAAGAGAAGGGATGGCCCCAGGCTGCTCCTTGCTTTGCTGATCAGAGAACAATTCCTCCCACTGAGTGTCCCTGCTGCAAACACCGCTCGTCTTGAGCACCCTCATCTGAAGCCACCCTGGAACCACGACAGCTTCTCTGGTATTTAATCTGTAAACCTTGGACTTCTCATGCCTGTTGCTGAGCCTGGCAGCTCAAGTCTTGCAATAGCTTGGTTCTCCTTTTTCAGTCCAGAGCTTCTGAAGTCAAGGGATTTGCATAAAGAAAGTCCTTGCTAGATGAGATTGTGGCAACCAGGTTGCAAAGGGCTTTGGGGTTTAAAAAATATAACAATGACCCAAAGCCAAATGAGGCTAATGACAGTATTTAAAAAAACAGATTGAAATCTCTGGTTTAGTCACTATAGTGATGGGAAGGGAGATGAGCTGCCCAGGGAGCCTCAGCACCGCGGGCTGGGAGTGCCTTTTGCGGTCGCCCAGAGTTAGGAGGACGAGGGAGCACTTGGCACCTGTGGCCGGAGGTCTTTGTCCTGCTCCATTGCTTTGCCACGGCTTGTCCCGGGGGAGGTCAGCATGCCCACCATGCCCACCTTCCTTGGGAAGGTGGACAAACAGTGGCAGTTTCCATAGCTGCTGGGGACAAGAAGAAAGAGCGAGCCTGCTCGGCCAGCAGCTGCCAAATCGCCTTTTGTTCGTGTCTAGCAGTGCCTGGATTTTCCCTGATCTGAAATGACACTTTTCTCTCTTTCTGGGGTCTTGTATTCTGGGTATTTGATTCTTGTGCCAGGGCTTGGATAGAAACCAATGGCTAAAAGCTTCCTCCCATACGCTCTGGAATTAACAACCTTATTTCCCTGACCTCGTTAGCATGGAGGGACAAAAAACAGAAGCATTTTCTCTCTTCACACAGTTTAGGCAGGGGGGATCCAAACCCCTCACAGGAATGCCTGACCCAGCCTCTTTCCAAGGGCGTGGGCAGAACTTGGAGATACGGCATCTGCCAAACTGGGCTGCAGGTTGGGTGTTCCTATCTGGGGAAACTGCAGGCAAACCAGGCAAGCCCTAAAGCCAGTGCTCTGGGGACACGGAGCCCAAACAAAGGCTGCATCAACTTGCCTTGCTCCCGCTTGCAGGAGGCGCTGCAGATTCACCCAAATCCTTGTTTCCTCTGCCCATGGGACTCACAGTACGTGCTCGTCATATCTGTATTGCACTGGCCACTCAGCACGGTGGAGAATTACAGCTTTAGCACATGTTCTGGAAATAAATAAACAAATCTTCCCATGTATCAAGAAAAGCCACAAGTCCCAGTCTTACATCAGCCTCCTTATATCAGACCTCCTGCGTGACAGCACAAGGGCCAGTTCCCTGTCGCTGCTCGGCATCCTCCCACTGCTCCTGGGCTCTGTCCTCGCTCCCCTGATTCCCTCCTGCTTCGCTCAGCATTTGAAGCCGGGTGCTCTTTAAAGCAGTCTCTAATGAAACTCCATTGATCTCAATTATCCAGAGACAACTCTCAGTTATCCTGAGGCCGATTAAGCAGGTTGCAGATTAATCATAGCCTGCTAAGTGCCCCCTTCATCCCCATCACTGGTTCCTTACATCTTGATTTTGTTCTTTGAAAGAAAACACGCAAGGTAGCATGTGCTCCTGTTACCCACAATGGTGCCTTTCAACTGGTATTTTATTTGCTATTTATTATTTCTGTCACTGAGGGCTGTGCACCCAGAAAAACAGTAAAAAAAAATATTGCTTCCAAAGAGATTTTCTCCAAATTCATCAAATTTTGTTCTGCTGAACCAGAACCCCCTGATCAAAGAGCCCTGGGGAAAATTTCACCCGTGTCTCAGTGTTCAGATCCCACTCATCCCAAACTTGTGGTGGTTTGACACTGATGGGCACCTAAACTCCACCACAGCCCCCCCGCAGGCCCTCTTACCAAACCTTGGCCACATAAGCCCAGTACACATGCGTGCACGGAGGCCGGTTTGCCGTGCCCAGGAAACCTCAGCCCTTGATGGAGGAACTGGGGTGCTCCTGTAGGGAGAAGCCTGGAAGGGCTGGGAGCTATCTGTGCACCTGGGAAGCACAAAGTGCAAGGATTTCCCCTCCACGTCAGGCAGTCCCCAGCTCTGAGGTGGCTTGGACTGACCCTGGGGTTTGTGTGGGTTGCCCAGGCTAGGACACAGCCCTGTGCCCCTGTCCCCTCTGCAGCACACACGTGTCCCACCAGCACCAGCCAGGGCTGCTCAGGGATGAGCATGGGCATGGCCACAGAAGGGGACGACTCTCCCCTCGTCCTCTGAATTATTTTGGTGTTCTCTGAGCACTGACATCTGTGCAGGATGCTTCTACCCTGGGGAAAGAAGTACAGAAAGAGGAGGTCCATGCTGTGCCAGGGAATTGGGAATATTAGAGCAAAATTCACTGGAAGAAAGGAGGAAAAACATTTACCAGTAGCACACTGCCCTCCACAAGCTTGTTGTTTTTCTATTTTTTTTTTTTTTTCTTTTAAGCTCTTGGCTCCAGTTTACCCAAAAGGAAGAAGGAAAAAAGCCGAAAGAAAAACACCGAGAGCAGTGAGCCCCGCACCGCTGCCCTGCGCAGGCTGGCTGGCGGCGAGGCGCTGCCAGGGCCAGGCGCTGCTCACGTCCCCGCGCTTTCCAGCTTAAGCACAAGTGCTTTGTGCAGATAAATTGAAAACCCTCAGCCCTGGAATACTGCCTCATGTAGCGGCGCTGTCAGGTTAGAGAGGGAGCAGCTGCCTATGGAGAAAGAGATAAACAGCGGCAAGGCTGGTCTGCCTTTACGTGTTGAGCTGGAGACAGCTTTCGAATGGGAAAACGCAAAAGTTTGCAACATATGTATTTATTTATATATTACACACCCACGCATACAGCTCCATATATACTAAATACAATTATATAGGCATGCACACAAATACGGAGACACACACACAACTGCTGTGCACTGTGCCTCCCTACCAAGCACCAGCCTGAGCAACGCACCACCGAGCCCAGACAAGATCAGACCATGCCGACCCCCATTAACTGCCATTTAATTAATTCTCCTTTTCAATTAACTCCTTTACTTCCCTTCTTTCCCATTTAGGAGTCTCTAAGCTCTCTTTAGCATCCCTTGGCGGAGGCGATGGTGGTGAGGATGGGGCCAACGGGAGCAGCTTCTCAGGGAAGGTCGCAGCTGCTGGAGGGGAGGGAGGAAGGGAAGGAGGGCGGCATCTGGCTCTGTTTCTGCCATGTGAGCTGGATCACGACAGGGAAAGGCTAACAGCAGAAACGAGATTATTTCCCAACTTCCTCAAGCTTAGATCACTTGCTCACACGCACCCACAATCTAGCCCACGATCTTTAAGTGAAACTGGCTTTTATCATTACTTGTTAATCTATTTAATCAAAATTTCAATTAATGGCAGGGAATTATCATTCCATTTAGCACAGAGAGATTTAAAAATAAAAGAAAATAAAGAAAGATGCAGTCACACTGCAGATTCAGGCACTGGGCAGCCTCTGCCTGCACCCTCATCAGCCAGGAGGTGATGACAGGTCTTCCTGGCCCCCCAGCTTCAACCCACCGTGGCTTTTTATAGGCAGAAAGCACCCACCCTGCTGATGGTTTCTTTTTTTCCTCCTTCCCTAAATTCCCTGTGTGGGATTTCTTGGTGCTGGCCCGGGATGAAGGGCAGCAGCCCACCCGGTGATGGAGAGGGAGGGGAGGGCGAGCGCAGGAGTGAAGGATGGGGGAGAGGGGGTGGTAGAAGAAGAATCCATTTGTAATTACTGAAATAAACACAAGTCGGGGAGAAATGCAAATGCCTCATGTTGTGAATTACTTGACAGAAGAAGTGACAGCTTTTTATTAGGGTGATAACAGCGAGGAGTTTTAAAATAGAATAATCGGTGCAACAAAAGCAATTTTCATTCTGAATTTTCATTTTAAATGGATGATCTCGTTTTAATCAAGCGAGTCATCACAAAATGCTTTTAATTACCAAAAGTCAAGAGCTATATTGTAATTTTAATGTCTACTTTCAGCCTGGTGATTAGATTTATACAAAACGTCGGTGGGGTGGGAAGGTTGTTGCCCCATTCCTGATTTCTGCCTTTTTCCCCTCAAGTGAGCACAAGATCTGAATTTACCATTCAAAAAATTAAAAGCCTTCTTGTAAAGTGCCCTCACCTTGCCAACAAATACAGACTGGGCTCAGAGCAGAAGATATTTGTTAAAATCTGGGTTTGTTTATTTTCTTCCCCTATCTCCTTCTGTGTTATTTGAAGCAGCTGAGCTGCTAACACGAAGTTTGACTTTTTGTGCTTTTAAAGGCATTCTGGGAAGCTGCCGTAAGCTGAGATTGGACTACTTCCCGCAGACTCAGAGAAGGATCTGCATCCACCATCTACCATCATGCCAGTGAAAAGGCTAACTTCAGGCTCACTTCCAAGCACAAAACCCACCTCTTTAGAAGAAAAAATGGCTGAGGCTGTGTGCTTTGTGTTTACAGAGCCAGCTCTCCCCTGGCTTTGCTATAAATTCCTCGGACTCCTACCCGAGATTCAGAGTCACATTCACATCATGAGTGCAAACCAGGAACAGGAGAAGCTGGCCTTTTTTTTTTTCCCTGGGGTAACGTGCCAAGAGGTTATACACCACCAACCTCCTGCATCTCACCTTCAGGTCCCTTCAAACCCTGAGTATACTGCACCAGCCTCAAAATAAGGAAAGCAGCATGAAACACCTGTTTATTTTATTTTATATTTTATTTTTTTTTAACTATAAGACTTGAAAAGTCAATGTAACAGGGCCCTCACATCCTTTGGCTTTATGCGCCTTTCCTTCTCGTGCTGCACACTTTGCTCCTTTCATGCTGCTGTTCAGACCAAGCGCGGTGAGAGGGGATGAAAGGCATTTGCAAATGCATTCTCAGAAGAGAATCTGCTTTTTCCCCCCATTTAAAAAGCCATTCCTGTTGCTGTGCATTGTTTGCACGCAGGGATTAAAAACGCTTGAAAGCCTGAACCAGAAACGAGATGTCGCATTTCTAAATTCTCCACGAAGGCGTGAACGAAGACAGCACCAGACACAATGCGGAGCCAGTGCTGACATGCACAAACCAGCTCATTATGTGGGAGAAAAACCGGCACCTTTCACCTCCGACAAGCTGGGAAAAAGAAAATCCCCACCAGATAACCTGACCGAAAGCCTCACGAGAGAGGTGCAAGCACACTGGAGTGCCGGGAGCTAATTGGGAGAGCCTCCACCACCCCTGTAGCAGCAGCAGGGGAGAAAAAACATGCTTTTAGAGTTGAAATAGAATTCAACAGGAGACACCTTCCCCATCGTCCTTAATTTCTGCAGCCCCGAACTCAGCCAAAACCCGTCCTTGGCATGGTGCTGTGTGGCCGAGCTGCTTTCAGACCTTGCTTTTAGCAGAGCCCGTGGGGCTCATGCCCACCTCATCCCTTCAGGAACGTGGGACAAGGGCTCCCACGAGGCTGGCTGGAAGCTGTCCCTGCGGTGCTTGTGCTGCTGGGACTCAGGGCAGTGAATTCAGGGCTGTTTTCAGCAGTCCCACCCAGGATCACATTGAGGGCCTACTTGGCCAATGTGTCACATCAGAAGCCATCTCCAACCCCCTCAAATTAAAGTGACTCCTGAGGATCAACAGGTCTGCTGCCGTACTGGAATGGCTGGAGTATTTTTCCAGCCCAGGAACAATCATCCTGCCACCACCTGCATTTTTTGGCTGAGAGCTAAGACTATCTTAATGTCTCTATTTATTTTTTTGAGAATTTAATGAAAGATCCTCAAATACTCAAACAACACAAGTGTCAGGCAAGCAAATTAGCTGAGCCTTCAGAGGCCAGCCTTCTCCCTTCATTAATATCAATAACAACCGCGGAGCTTAATTGAGCCACTTTGGAAACCACCTTTGGATGAACACACAGCAGAAGGAGAAACCCAGGCTCTCCACGTCTCCTGCTGCACCACCGCGTGCAGGCTCCTACTGCAGTGGGTTTATGTGGCAAGGTTTTGGTAGCAGGGGGACATAGGGGTGGCTTCTGTGAGAAGAATCCAGAAGCTGCCCCAGGTTAGATAAGGGCCCAACAGCTGGCCAGAGCTGGGCCAATAAGCTATATTGTTTGTGCTTCTGTGAGAGCAGATTAAGGAAAGGGGAAAAAAAAAAAGAACAAAACTGCTGGGGAACAGCTGCTGGGAGAGAGAGAGGAGTGAGGAACAGCCCTGCAGGCACCGAGGTCCCCAAGGTGTGGGGAGCTGGGGGTCAGCCTCTTCTCACAGGTAACTAGCGATAGGACCAGAGGGAATGGCCTCAAGTTGCTCCAGGGGAGTTTTAGGTTAGAAATTAGGAGATATTTCTTCTCAGAAAGAGCAGTCAGGCACTGGAGCGGGTTGCCCAGGGAGGTGGTGGAGTCACCGTCCCTGGGGGAGTTCAAGGAAAGGTTGGACCTGGCGTTTAGGGACATGGTTTAGTGGGTGGCATTGGTAGTAGGGTGATGGTTGGACCAGACGATCCCGAAGGTCTCTTCCAACCATGATGATTCATTTTTCTATGATTTCCAATACGAGGAGTGGATTTATGCATCCCAGGACAGGGTGGGAGGTAGGTGCTGCCTCGCACAGCCCCGCGTGCCCCTGTCCATTGCCCTGCATGTACCTGTGTCTTAGCGTCTTGCTTCCCCAGAGCAGCTCCAGCCCTGCTTCTTAACCGCTTCCCCCATTTCATGCTTGGAATTTAAAAGATCTGTGTATTTATCTGCTGCTCTGTTCAAATTACCGACTGGGCTGTGCTCTCCACGGTCTCTCTGGGAACAGGCAAGATGCTACATGGCCTTTTGATCGAAGCAATCTTTCTGTGGAGGCTTTTTTCCTTTGCACAGGGGAAAAATGCAGAATTTTTTATATATATATATATTTTTCTTATTTTTGCCAAAGAGCATCAACTTGAGGTGAAGTATTTCCCAGTGCTGACAAAAGCTTTGATATTGTAATGCCAAATCCATCGAGCCAAAGCTTTTAACTTTGCATTGTTCTTTTTTTTTTTTTTTTTTTTTTTTTTTTTTTTTTTAATATTGGATTTGTGACGTTTGTCCTCCTTCCTCTTGCCTGCGATTGATCCTCCTGTCCTATTTATCTCCTCCATCTCACTGGGCCGTGGCCTCAAGCCCACTGGAGACGTTGCATTGATTGCCCAGGATTTTGGATGAAGCCAGCCAGTTATTTTCCCTTCCCCTCTTCACCTCCCTTACCTGCTGCTTATTCTCTAACCAGGCCAGGTTGATTTATTTTCTAGATTCAATTGACCAGAAAAACATCCCACATCTGGGAAACAGGGTCAAGATTCGTTAAAAAAATTATATATATTTAAATAGTTATTTCTTGAGTCAAAATTGTTCCTCACCATTTCCAAAACCAACACTCCCCATTTGAGAACATGACAAGTTCCACCTAGAAATTAATTGTGAAGCTGCTTCACAACCTGGTGGGAATTCTTTCTTTTCTTACAGACAACAAACCAGCTTGTTTTTCTCCACCTGACTTTTCCCCTCACCAAAAACCAAACCTTGGGTCAGTTGTAAATGGTGCTCCCATCCAAAAATTGTGCAGCGTAGGCACGGGTTGGGGAACATCGGTGCCCATTTCGCGGTCTGTACCCGACCTGGGGGCTGAGGGCCCAGGGGACCGGCCACCACCATCCCTCTACAAGCACTGCTCTGCAGGAGTGAGAGCTCTCACAGCACTTGGCCTTGGCTGTTTTGAAGTTAACTGCTTATTTTCTCTGCTTTTCCCTTCAGTCAACAGAGAGGGACTGTCTCCTTTGGAAAGCGATTGCGAACGCCGCAGCTAAGCTTGCTGTGACAGATTAACACAAGCTCCATCTGGAGAAAGCATAAAAACACCACTGCAAAGGTGGTCGCTGCAGAGTGTGGCTGGAAACAAATGCAATCCAGACCAGGCGGCCTTCAGCATCTCACTGCAGGGAGAATGGGCGCGGGGATTACTTGGAGACTGGCAACAGCCTGTACGTGGAGATTTGGTGTAGAGGATTAAAGCTTAATGAGGGCTTTTAGCATTGAAATCATTTAAAAGACGTTTTGTGAGAAAGAAAAGGAAGAAAGTTTCAGGGTCCTTTTCCCATTCACACCCATGACCTCTCACATCGAGGCATTCACACTCTTCACCCGTTTAGGGTCATTTCAGGATGAGGAATTAGATGGTGGGGATATTGCTTTGCAGCCCTGAGTCCCTGCACGTGCTTTGCTTCTGCCCCAGGGCAGATTTTTGCTTATGAGACCATCCTGATGTCCCTCACAGATACTGGCCAAGCAGGCCAAGCCATTTGAGCACTTTACCTCACAAGTTTGGACCCTGCAACCCTCCAGGATCACATGAAAAAAAAAAAAAATCAACAAAAAACAACAAGCAACTGAACAATTGTTTTAAATGGGGAGACACAGCAATAAAGTTCTCAAAACCCAGCAATTACGGATTACACTGGCTACAGGGAGGAGCAGTTCCATGCTGCTGGACAAACTGCAGAGCCTTCCCTCGAAAACACTTTGGAGATGGGAAGCAAAGTACTCACAAGCTGACCAGGGAACCTGTGATACAGGTCTCCCCCAGCTGCTTTCTGCACGCTTCAGGACTTAATTAGTATTAAAAGCTGTAGGAAGTCTGAAGATTATTTAATAGAGAGTGTAGTGGTAGATATGGCCTGAAGAAAAAAGGAGAAAAGGAGGAAGCACCAAGTCCGTGCAGGTGACTACAGCTTTACTGCTTTGTTACCGAAGGGAAAACTTGGGTGGGATTTTTTCCCCCCTTCTCCTGCCCCAGATGTCCAGGTATCACAGATTTTTCAAGCCTGAAATTAGGACAAAGAAAAAAAAAAAAGTCATAGCCCTCCAAACAATCTGGGGAGATGTTGGCCAAGACGTGTTGGTTTTACTCTGGCAGGTTTTTGTTAGCTTGCACGATCATTTAAAGCAGAACTTGATCCGCTAAGAGGCACAGCGAGGCTGTTAGTCCAAGGTACAGGTGCGGTGAGAGCAGCTGGCTGCAGAGCTCTGAAAGACCTTCTGTGGTCTCTGCCTCTGCTGGCAGTAATTAACTCAGAACTGCAATCTGAAATTCGTAGTAATATGAAGGCACTGAAGTCCAACCCTCTCCAAAAAAAACATGGGGGGGGGAGGATGACTTTCTGTTAATTTACCCAAAGTAAAATCTCAAGAGATGTGGATCACTATTTACAGAAACAAGTAAATAAACCCAATTTTTCCCCTCTGGCTCCTGCTTGGCTGGAACATCCCCTTCCCAGCACCACAGCTGTCCAGATTCAGCGCATCGCAAGCAGTTGAGGGCTGGGCTGTGCCCCCTGCCTTCAGGCAGGATACGACCCTCACTCACAGCTCCGCTGTGCCACGGCGCAGCCAAGATCCTGTATTTTGCCATCAGTGATCACTTATAAAATATACCCCTGGGGTTCGCATTCTAATTTCTGTTTGACCTTTAAAGAACAACTCTAATTGACAGCCAATTTCTGTCTTATTTTATGACAGCTTTCGCTGCACTGTCAATCACAGGTAGAGTTGTTAAGGAGAAAATCAGGCGGGCGGTGAAAGCCTCGACAAAGAAAAGCCAGCCCATAACAACATCAGGAATTCCACTCATCACTCTTTTCCAGCTGCTGAAAATGCCACAAAAGGTGTTCATTGAGATGAAACTTTTCTAAGTGTCCGTAGCCAAGGCTTCACTGGGAGGCAGGAGAAAAGCAGCTGCGTCACGGTGCTTCTGGAGGGATGGATGCTGACCCCAACCCATGGCCCAGATGGGATGACTGTGGTGGTAGGAGGTGGTTGAATGCTGAGGATCCTGTCCCAGGGAAATGGTAATAAAATGTGGGAAAAGAGGCAAGGAGTGGAGAGGTGCAGGTGGGAGATTGCAGAGCATCCAGGAGCTGCATCGGGGTGCTTGGGAGGTGAGAGAGAAGCACAAAGCGCACTTTGTGCCAGGGATGAAATCAACTTTCACCCAACGCTTCTCCCTGACAGCTGCTCTGCACTGACTTCAGCAGCATTATTCCACAATTAGACCCAACTCCAATGGCATGTATGGTTGGCTCTAATTAGCTTCTTATCACCCCAAAAAGCACAAGCATGGGTGATGCTGGCTCGGAACAGGGCCCTGTGTCCAGGCAGAGCGGGGCTGCTGGAAAAGCATCCTCATCTCACCATGAATCAATCATTCGATCATCATTCGATCGCCATGAAAACAGCACTGGTTTTGATCTGATAAAGCCTTGGAAAGGGTGAAAGAGCCACCTAATTAGGACACAGGTAGTTAGCTGTATTAGATCCTGTTCGATAGGGCTGAATCCTGCCTACATGCTGCGTCACCCCAGCCCCCAGCACTCTGTCTCCATCCACGTGGGGCTCAGCCACCAGCAGACTTCTTGGCTTGCAGTATCGTACAGCCAGCTGAAAACACGAGGTCTGCTTCACCCAAAACTCGTGCGACCAACGGCAAAGGCATTTGTCACTCTTCCCCCCTCTGAAACCGGGAAGCTTAAACAATATGCATCATTTATGCACCTAGAGAAGCAGAGAAAATCAGAATTGAAAACAGACTGGTGCCTCTGTCTGCATGTGTCTGCATGAAATATTCAGCACCAACTCTGAGTCCTGCTGCGTGTCAGGGCTCGGGAGCGCTGCATCTCCTTGCTCCGCAATCAGAAACCATGACAGCTCACCAAAAAATAACAGCTGCGTGGTGCAACAGATACCATTTCAGGTCAACTGCTAGGATGAAGAGGTGTTTCAAAGTCTCTTCAATATTTAAACCGAGAATGAGACACATCGAGACCCAATCGCTAATGGCTTCTTGCCTTGCGCTGCCACAGTAACACCAGGAAATTGGAAGACTTGCTGGGATTGCTCGAGATAGTCAGGAAGGGCGAGGGAAGAAGTGCTGTCTGCTGTAATTGCTAGATGTCCAGATCTGCTCTGCCTGGGACTGCAGCCAGGCAAGAACAGGGAGGAAGATGTAGGCTGACTCCCGAAAAAGCCAGGTGGCAAACGAGTCCTACCTGGGTGGGCCAGATCCTGCTTTAGGAACCGCCTGAGCAGCCTTGTCTCTTGGGATAACAGTGAGCAAGGTCTGGTCTTTCAAACACAGGGAGGACGAGCCAAATCCTCCAACCTTCCCTGGCTGCTTACGAAATCTTTGAGGCTTCCCCAGGTGCCTCGCTGGGGGCAGCTTGGCAAAACCTTCCTGTGCCAGGCGATGCCTGGAGTGTGGCAGCAGCAACTGCAAGCAGCCCCCCTAAAACTTTCCCATCTTTTTCAAGTTGAGTTAGCTGCTAAGTCACCCCGGGAAGAACCAGATAGGCACCTTCTTTCTTCTGGTGCCCAGCAGTGACTGGGAACAAAGATGGGTAAAAAAATCACAGGGCCACCAGGCTCCTGTTGAACTTGTATGAGCTGAATACCAAATAAATGCCAACCCTCCGGTGTAGCATCTGCTGTTCACAGATCACAGCCCAGCTGGGAGCAGCGATTGCAATGCATTGCTGGCCTGAACCACCACTGCTGGTACGTGGTGTGGGGAGCCCCTGCCACAACCACAATGAGAGCACTTGAACAGAGCCCCCCATGCCCGTGAGCCGCTTCCACCTCGCCAGCGCTCCCAGCCAGGGCCTGATCTCCTCCACTGCAAGTGGTTTCCAAGCGGTGGGCAACAAGTTTGGGTTTGGGGTTGAAATTTGTGGCTGTCTTTTCATCCTCTCCTCATCAGCTCTGTGTCTGCTCCCAGTTCTCTGAGAGCAGTTTTTATTGCCCTTGTCTCCTCCTTGTGTTTGGAGTCCTTCAGAGCGGACAGGAGCACTAAAAATAAAATCACCTGTCAGGTTTCCCAGTTATTACAAACAAAATGTCCTTTACAAAAATGTAACGAGTAAAACCCTCATATTGTGTGTGCTTATTCACATAAAATATTTAGAAAGCTCCTAATGTTTTTATGGCTGCAATTAATCTTGTGTCGTGTTGGGGGAGAACAGCGCATAAAAAAGCCCACTCTGGCAGCAGGCGGGAGCTTCGGCATCCCAAGGCAAACCCGCAGCGTGGCTGCGCTCCCAAGGGTCTTTCAGGGGTCCCGATGGGGCCACAGAGGCTGAGCAGTGCCTGTGTCGTGCTGCGTCTGCAGCAGGGATGCTCCTGCCATTGGCAGCAGCTTTGTACTCTTTGTACTGAGCTCAGTGGCACGGCCGGAGAGGGGACAGAAGCTCCATGGATGCTTCCCTGTGGGGAAAGCTCACCGCAGAAGATACGTGCTCTTTTTTATGTTGAAAACAGTGGTGATTTTAGGAAAAGACCCCTGTAAGTTCACTGCAGTTGTCTGGAGGGCTCCGATGAGCACAGGAGCCTGCATGCACATAAACTGTCACCGGTCGGAGACTTCTGGCCCTACTTGCCTTGCCCGTAGCTTCTTTGATGGGAACACTCCCAGAGGAAGGATGCTTCAAATCAGGTCCAGCCCTCGTTATCCATGGGGTCTCACCAGAGAGGAACTTCTGGCCGAGCTGCAGGAGGTCACGGCTCCTGCAGCTCCACGGGTCACGGCTGGGCAGCACCCAGCAGCGGGGTGACAACGGGTGGCACATCAGGGCCAGCCGCTGGTGGCAGAGAGCGAGACTGGCCCGATGGGCAGGCAGGGCCGCTGTTCCTGTGTACTCAAGTTTATTTATCATTAAAGCACGGAGAAGCCTGGCCCCTTGCACCGTAGGAGCTTACAGTCAAAGCTCAGGACGAGAGACAGGTTGGCCTCAGTGGAGTAAAGCATTTAACTGGTGTAACAAAGAAGAATGTACTTGACATTTCAATCTTGAACCTTGCACTTCTAAACCGCCCTTTAGAGGCAGAAGGTAATGGGTGAAGTACAGGGCTGCTCCTGGGCACCCACCTGCCTGTAGAGCAGAGGCACTGTGATGCGACCCGGTACGGCTCAGGGATGGCCCAGCGAGGCACCCAGGCACAGAGGGGAGCAGAGGTAAGGGGGAGCCTTGGTTTCCTTTCCTGGGGAGATCAGGGTGTCTGTCGAGGCTGGGAATTAAGGTCCAGCATGATGCATCCCCACCGCTCACCCCCAGACTCTGCTTGGCCAGCGGGGTGCAGGGAAGGGGGGTGCTCCCACCGACAGCGTGAGGCCAGGGTGCCCTGCCAAGGCTGCTTTATGAGTTTGTAAATACTACGAGCACCATGCAGACTTATACCCCTGCTCAGTATTCAAAGCCATCTGGGCTCTAACCATCCTCCTCAATGGAGCAGGACGAGTTCAGGTTCAGCACACATGGCCCGAATGTGAAGCTATCGTATGCAGCCAGAGGGCCAGGGAGGAAAACAGGCGAGCAAGGGAAGTGATGGGAAACCCAGCACTCAGCAGGGCTGGGACTGCAGGGGGAGGGACAGGTTTCTGCGTGGGCTGCATGAAATTTGGGAGTGGGGCTCAGCCAGCCCCTGCACAGGACCCCCAACTGTTATCTCACTGGTTCCCTTCCCCAGCCACCTCCTCAACTCCTGTGCATTTCTGCACAAGCTTTTTTTTTTTTCTTTTTCTTTCTTTATTTTTTTTTAAATTTAGTTGACTTTCAAAGTAGCTGAACTGCCAAGACTGCCCATTTTGCCTGCAGATGCTCTGCATTGGCTGCCTCCAAAACCCTTTAAATAGCCACAGCTAAATCACAGTTCTGTCAGGCGATGCTCTATTTAACAGAAGCTGCCCGTCTCGCGCAGCAGCCGCGGCCCAGGAATCTCCTCCCGAGTCCATTTTCTCAGTGAGTGGCAGCAATAAATAAAAGCCAGCCAGTTGGTCCTTGAAATGCAACCACGGCCTCTCGCTTGATTACTTCTACCCAGGATTTTGCCAACCGTGGTGCAATCTCCTGCAAACGCCGCCTCCCTCCGCCTGCCGCCTCCCCGGGATGGATGGATGGATGGAGGAAGCAGCCGGGTGGGATCACACACAGAGTGGGATGCGAGCGGGTGCGGAGCAGCAAAGGGAGCCAGAGGAGGCTTTTTGAGAAGGATGTGCCCAAGCCAAAGCCTCCTGCCCTTGAGTTGCACAGAGAACGCAAGGGTCCTACCCTGGAAAGCTCCCGGGTCGTTTCTCGCAAGAGTAAGGAATGCTCCCCCCACCTTGGCCGGGATCCAGGGTAGTTAATTGCATTCTGCCTGCCCAACGTTAATTAATTTGGTGTCTTGCAGAGCCCGCTGTGCTGGGTGCATTTGGGGAAAAAAAAAAAAATCCACTGCTTCCCACACCCAATAAATAAGAGAGGGGGAGGGAGGCGACAAGCTCCAAGGCTCCGCACCCAGATGCTGGGGTGCTGGGCAGCTGCCTCTGTCCCAGGATGAGGAGCATCTTGTCAGAACCTGGCCCTCCGTTAGCTCTGCTGCTTGTTTGCTTTCACCTCCAAGAGAATGGATCCCAGGCATGCATGGAGGTCACCTCCAGGTTGCTCCTAGCATCTGTGTTCTGGTTGGATTTTAGGAAAAGGTTCCTCACCGAGCGGTGGTCGGGCACTGGGACGGGCTCCCCAGGGCAGTGGTCATGGCACTGAGTTGCCGGAGTTCAAGAAGCATTTGGACAACACTCTCAGACATGGTCTGATTTTTGGGTGATCCTGTGTGGCTCCAGGAGTTGGACTCGATGATCCTTGCAGCTCCCTTCCAACTTGGGGTATTCTGCGGTTCTGGGATCTGCTCCCAGGGTGAAGGGTGCTGATCTCAGCAGGGAAAAGTGCTTCAAAGACCAACAGAAGGACAGCAAGAGCTAGGTACAACCGGCCTCCGGGCAGGGCCAGACTGGGCTCACAAAAATGTCCATGGGATCTGGTGTGGCTGCAAGACCCGGAGGTGTCTTGGGATCCAGGAGCACCAGAGATATTTATCTGCAGCAGGAAATCTTCTTTAGTGATCGTGCAATTGCTGGGTGGGCAGGTAGGCATTGCTGCAGCTCCATCTTATGCCCCCTAAATAAAGCAACCTGCAGATCAGAGCCGGGGAGGTAAAAAGCCACGGGAGGCCTCTTACAGACCGAGGGGTCAAAAATGCTGATGGAAAGCAAGCCATGGGTACTCATTTCCAGAAAGGTGCCCTCAAGGAAATTGCAGAGGCACTGCTAAAGCCGGTGATGATCCCTACCCCCTGTGAAAGCCCTCGCTGCAGCGATACCTTCACTCCAGCTAAGGATTTCTCCAGGCAATGCTTGCAGAAGGAGCTGCCAAGAGAAACTCATCCTGTCCAGGCAGCAAACCCACGAGGGCTGAGGCATCGCTCGGCGCGGAGGCAGCGCCAGAGCGGTCCCAAGCTCACGCCTCCCCTGCAGGGTTGTTTTTGGAAGGCAGAGCTGTGGTGGGAGAGCCCCTGCTCGCACAAAGAACAGATGCTGGTTATTTTAAACCCTACCGTTAACTCATTAAAGCAGCTGTCTGCCGTCCCCCAAAGACAGCCGAATTAGGATTTGACTCAACCAAGAGCACAACACACAAAACGTGGCCGCACAAGATGCCAGCGAGCCCACTCCCATCAAGCCAGGCCGACAGAGCAGGGGGCTTGTGGAGAAAAGTGGAGGGAGGCAAAGCAGCAAGAAAGTCTGCCTCTGTGTGTGGTTAGAGCTCAGGTCCACTCTTCCCGCAAACAAGCAAAAATCCTGAGCTGTGTCATGAGTTGGATTTCTCTTTCTTTTTAATTCTTCCAGTGATGATTTTTCGGATTCACGGCTGGGATCTCCCTCACCTCCTCGACCCTTGGTGTTGATTCCCTGACCCGCATCTCCCACCCTGACCTGGCCAGTGGGAGAAGGAAGCCCCTTTACTGCACAAAAGGTCACAGCCAGATCCAAGACACCTGGGCACGGCCACGACGGGTGGCAATGTCACATATGAGGACAGCAGACACAAAGCACGGGGATGGACACACAGCACGTCAGACGTGCTGCATCTGCTGCATCAGGGTGCTGCAGCACACAGGCAGAGCCCAGCACCCAAAGCCCTCGAGTCCCCTCGAGTCCCCTCGGCCTCAAGGCGTCTGGGGACAAAGGGAAGAGCACCAGGAAAGCAGCACATTCAGCCTCTGTGCCCGAGATGCTCGGGCGAGTAGGACGCTCGTTCCCTGCATGGCCAGAGGCAGCAGCACAGTCACAGCATCTCCCATCGCTGCAAGAGCGTCTCGTTCAGGATCAGTTAATAGTTAAAGGATCCAGGTGATTATTTCAGACCTCCTGCGAGTGACAGCAGACTGCTTTGGAGCGATTTGTAATCTAACAGAGACATTAACCTTTTAAAGCACCTACTGAGCTCCCTAGGGCTGTCGAGGCACGGTCTATTGTGCAGGGGAACAAAGAGCCCTGGTTATTACTCAGGAGTGAATGGCAGGGATGAGCTTTACATAAGCGAGATCAATAAAAATATATCAACAGCCCACGCAAGGCACGGGGAAGAGGTGGAGGGGAGAGCGCTGGGAGGAGAGGCGGCGCTGACCAGCTGGGGCACAGCATCGCGGCACTTATTGAGGATTAGATGAAAAGAGGCTGATTGGGCTTTTAATCTCTCCGCTCGAGGTCCCCAGGGCCGAATAGGCTCTTTGCTTTAGTGCTGGCAGGGGCTGTGTGCTCCAGGGGCTGCCCCTTCCCCAGGGCTGGGCTGGGGGCCGAGCGCTGCCCCTCGCAGCAGGAGACCCGCGGTTGCATCCCGCAGCAGAGCCAGGCTGTGCTGCCCACACGCAGTGAGTTTGGTGGTCTTGGCTTTGCTCCCGGGGCATGCAGGCATCCCACAGAGCCGGTGCTGACAGGTTTTATGAAAAGGAGTGAAAGGACAGAGCGGGGAAAAGACAAAAAAAAAAAAAAAAAAAAAAAGCCAGAATTTCTGCAGGGATCTTCTGGACGCGCAGGGATTGATGCTGTATTGATGAGGCAGCCCCATAAGCAGAGAAGCTTGGGGAAAGGCTGTGCTATTTCTGGACAGGACTTTCCCATCGGGAAAGCACACAGTGCCGAATGCAACACGTGCAGCCTGGGAAGCAGATGGTCCACAGTCCTAGTGTGGTTGTACAACAAATCTGACACAGAGGACAGACCCCACAGCCAGGTGAGGTCCCCAAATCTGCCCTGACAAAGCTTCCAGATGGGGGGGGGACAAGGCAACATGTTCGGGGACCAAGCTGGTGCCACCACCCAACAGAGCCGCAGCGAGCAGGGGGTGCCTCTGATCACCCTTTCGCTGTTCAGGGTGTTGTAAAGACACCTTGAAGAGCTCGGAGCTGCCTCGTTACACGTGGGAGAGGAGGATCTGGCCCTTCCCACCAGCAGCCGAGCTCCGCATCCCGCCTGCTATCGGCGAGCGGATCAGGAGCAGGCAAATCAACGCACGCGGCACAGCCGCTTGCCTGTGCCGATTTCCCCGAGTGGGGTTGTTATCTAAATCAGATTAGAGAGGCAAGAAAGCCGCAGCAGCAGGTACAGCGAGCGGAGGAGGCCACCAGACTGGAGCGAGAAGGCGATAACAGCGGGGGCTCGGACATTTTGAGGAGCGTTTCTCCAAATTGCTTTGTAAAGCATCCTCCCCCAGCCACGGCTGGGTGCTTACCAAAGGGATTCCTTCCTGTCAGCTCCTGCGGAGCAGGGCCAGGGCTGGGGAGAAGATCCCTAGTGTTGTGGGTGAATCCTTTCCCTTGGGATCCACCAGCAGGTGGGGGCTCAGTCAGCCAGCAGCCTTTCCTGCTCTGGTGCTGGCTCCCACCCCACACCCCAGGGCTGATGGGGCACAAGCTGTGAGCGACTGGAAATCATTGTGGCCTCATCTCTTTGACTTGGAGGGGAAATAATTTAATTCTTAGGCAGCAGGTTTCCTGAAGATGGGGGTCAATGGCACAGGCCTTGCCCTGGACAGGATCACGTTAGTGATCAGTTGAACACGGCTTTCTTTCCCGTTTGTGGAGCACAGAAGCAAAGATCTGTTTGCTTCCATAATTTCCCTGGTGGAGCAGCCCTTAACCAAAGCAGGCTGCAACCCCCTGATTAATGAGCAGGTTGCACCTTCCTCACCATCACGACAGGTCACCCACACCAATAACCCCACCAAAATCAGTACAGCCCTGTGAGGGAACCTGGTTTTTGTTCAAGCTGTTACAATCCTTCTGAGTAACATTAATTTTATTCAAACACCTAAGAAACGCAGATAGAACTGCTGAAGCTTTGGTTCCTGCCTGACCCTTAAGGCAGGAAAATGTTCAGTTAACATCTTGGACATCCAGCCAGACCACACGTTGCTGGGCTCCTGTTTCTTATTTTATGTGCTGAAATATACTACGTGGAATTCAAAATAAGAGGTATATTTCAAAAAATGATATGCAAAGTCTTCTTTACTGACAGATACTTAGCATGCTTTGATTTGCTTTTCCTTGGGAGCTCTCTCAACTATTATTTCTCCCCAGCAGCGTCACTCTAACTTCCAAACTCAAGAAAACAAATGGCTCATTCCTCACCTCTGGTCAGGAGCCGTCCCTGGAGGGTTCCTTCAGCTTCTCAGCAAACAGCCACTCAGCTTGTGCCTGTAAACTTCACCCCAGCCCCATGGTCTGTGGAGCAGATGCTGTTCATCAGCATTAATGGCTCAGGTGCACCAAACAAAGCTGCTCTGCTCCATAGGAGGCCTCCCTCCCCACCACCTGGTGTACACAAGAGTGGGGAACATTTGGTGGGGGTTTCCCTCTGGATCTGAATTACAGTTTCTGGTGATGGTGTGGGGCTGTGTGCCTGTTCCTGAGCTCCGCAGTGTCCCCACCACTGTCCGGGACAGGCTGTAGTGGTCTCTCTGATCCCCTCTCACTTCAGGAGAAATAACACCAGCCACACACACAGCCTTTTGGGTCTTTTAAACCCTTCCTTTTTGCTCATCACCCTGAAAATTTCACAGAAGCTGCCATTTCCAGATGATCGCCTGGTGGGTCTCCCCGTGGTGGCACGCTTCGTGCTGAGATGTGATGTGACTGAAGCCATAAAGGGCTTTTTTGTAGCTGTCACTGTGGATAAGAGCACACAGAGGAAGGATTTATGTGTATTTTCTGTCCTCCTTCACCCCGCTACCTCCTCCAAGCTCCAACTGTTCAAGCCAGAGCTTCAACTTAATTACACACCGCTGGGCTAAGAGTCTGGTTTAGGAATCAGGCACGGAGGGACGTGTTTTGGGCCTCTGCCAGCAGCGAGGGAGGAAGGGGGGATAACCCGACTTCACCGGGGGAAGAGAGGGTGAAGCTGTAGCTCTTGGTGCTCCGACGGGCTTGCTGTGGTGGTGGAGAGCCGTCGAGGCCCATGAGGTTTTTGGAGAATCACCCTAATAATGGGTGTTTGGCAAAGCTGAGCTTCCAGCCTCAAAACGTAGGTGGCTTCCTGTGCACGCACGGTGGTGCTGCCCATCTCTCATCCCCTTCTCCGTGTGAATTTGCTCAGTGAGGTGACGGTGTTTGGTGTAAGGCTGCCAGGGAAGAACCTGCCTGCACAGCAGTCGGCAATAATCTGACAAATCATCTCCAGACCAGAGCAGGAGGCTCCCCAGCAGCGATGTCAACAGGGAGAGGTTAATCCCCCCAGCGCTGCATGATCTGGTGACACCGACCTTCATGGGCTGCATCCCAACCACAAGCACCCACATCAGGAGCTGGCCAGGCTGTGAGCGGGCAGCAGGGGCCTCATTTGCTCCCCTGTTAACCCCAAGGGACTCCTTGCGAGGCATCACACCACTCTGTGCCTCCGTTTCCCCATTTGCAATACAACTCATCACTGTAAAGCAAATAGAGAAAAATACAGAGTCTGTGAAATATTTGTATTTATTTCTCTGCTGCTGACATCCAGTTGCTTCTGCTTCAGCCAAGCTGTGACTTTAACCGGAGCAATTCAGACTTGCAGAGAAGCAAGCTGTGGTTAAAGGTGATCTTTGAAATACCCCAGCAGCAAAGGATCCAAAGAGACGTAATCCAATCCAATCCAATCTGCCAAAGCCATCTTACAGACGCGTAGATTTAATGGAGTTTAAAGGCAGAAAGGCTCGCTGTAATCTTCTCAAGCCGCGTTTCTGCATGGCAGGGTGGAGGGAGGGAGGGCAGGGGACTGTGATCCTCGGGGCTGGGAGAGCTGCGTGAGCGTTCCCAGAGAAGAAAGATAAAGGCAGGGCGGATGGTGATCTGTGGGATTGGGAAGTGTTGTTGGGAAGGTGTTGTGAAGCCCTGACTTGTGCATAGGGTCCCATCACATGTTGGCCTGCTTATCCCAACAACTGGTCCCAGTTCGCAGCACAAACCGGGACCGAAGGCCACGGTGGCTGGAGCACAGCCGTATGGCAGCTTCTCCAAACCAGCCCCCTGTGCCAACACACATCCTGCTCTAAATAGAAATGGGCTTTACGTTTTCTTCGACCCGTGTTTTCCTTCCTTTTCAAAGGACGGACCTGGAAATGTCACCTCGGGGCCCACGCCGAGTCCAGAGCTGGCGGTGCACCCAGGGTAATTCACAGGCTTGGCTTACGTCTGCTGTGACGAAGCTGAACAAAAACGAGCTCTGGAGGATTTTAATTTTCAAAGCTTTAGACGAAAAGGATTCATTTAAAGCCTTTAAAAGATTTAGCCCACTTCGCAGTTCCTTCCAGAGATCGGTGTTGTGCTCTTTAAATAGGAGACATGTTTTAAAGCTCCTGCCATCATTTATTAAATTAGCCTCAGACTTGCAAATGCAGCTCTGCCTTATTGAATCTTGTAATATTTATTTGCCAAGTTGTGATATTTGAAATTGTGCACGCTACACATATTGGGGAGAGAGGGAAGTGACGGGAAAGGCGTGAGGGGACGGGGGAAGGAAACCACTTCTACTGTAAATTGTGTAAATACATTTGCACATCCCAAGAGGGGTAGGGAAAAGGTATTGTAATTAAAATGACTGCCAGGGTATTTTAAACAAGGGAGAATAAATAGACTTTTCTCTGCATGGCACAGGCTCCTTTAACTTGGAAACTTCGTGACAGAAGATGATTAAAAATATCTTATGGCGTGTCTGAAATCTGCAAGCTTTGATGAGAAAAATGTTCTTGGGAATGAAAGGAGAGCAAGTGAAGGAGGAACAGTCTCCTACACAGTGTTTTATAGGCCCAATTCATGACTGCAGATGTCGCAGAAAATAATAAAAAAAAAAAGCCTTTTTTTTTTTTTTTCTTTTTTTTTTCCTTGCTACCTAACAGAGCAGGAGAAAAATCCCCACAGGACTCCTCAAGTGAGAAGCTCCCGTTCCTCTGGCTCTCGGAGCAGCGATGCTTCGTACCGGAGTGATGATGTTACGGGAAACCATGGCAGTGGTGGGGACAAGGCGGCAGCTCCGCAGGCTGGCCTGGCTCTGTCCCAAGCTGCTAGGCTGGAATTGCATCCTGCCTGCTCTCATACACCTCTTATCTCGGCCTGAGTGAGATACCCAGGCCCCAGTGGGTCTCTCTGCCCTTAAGTTGCTCCTGGCAGAAGCAGCAGCTCCTTCAAGGGCTGGCTGGAGAGGGGCCGATATCTGGAACAAACAGGCTGGCAGCTTTTCCCCGTGCCCAGCCAGCTTCTCATCCAAGTGACTGCGCTTTAATATGCTGCAGGGTCAAAACCTGGCCCACACCACTCGTGTCACCCCAAAATCCCGCCCTGGAAACCCTGGGGAATTTTGCAAAGCGGATAAAACTGCTCGGCACAAGGGCAGCTGAGTTTTGAAGGGTTAAAGCCGCGGCTTGCGAGAGGCAGCAGCGCTCCTGCTCGTCGAGGGAGACAGCTGGGACCAAGGGGCTGGATGTGCCCGGGATGGCAGGGAGCATTTCGGGAGCCAGAGCCCTGCTGCAAGCTGTGCTCCTCAACGCTCGGCTGGGCAGGCTGGAAAGGCTCCAAACACGTTTGCCTTCCTTTTGTTTCGGTTTTGCAAATTTCACTACGAAATCGCTTTCCCTTAAGAAGCAGATCGATTAAAAGAGAAAAAGGAAAAAACGAAAAGAGATTGAAAAGCATCCCTGATCAGAAAACCTGCATGACAAATACTGGCCCCATGCTGACAACATCACCGTGGCTTCAGTGTTGGATGAAATCCCCAGTCACCTCGAGGTGAGCTGGGATAACACCTTGACAAGAGGTTTTCTAAAGACTGAGACCTTAAAAGTTGTGAACGGCTGATTTGTGAAATGAGCTATTTCAGATCATTTTGAATAGGCTTTCTCTCTCTTTTTTTTTTTTCTTTCTTTTTTAATGATTCTAATTTTTCTGCCGCTCAGAGCCCCGGACACGGTAACCACGGTAACTCAGCTTCACAGGCAGAGGGAGTCGAAAAATACAGGAGCACCACCAACAAACACAGAATCTAATCATCTCCCCTAACTGTGACATTAAAAGAGCCGTGTGATGATGCATAGCCGAAATAGAGGATTTCATTAGTGTTTGCTTCAGAAAGCACTTTCCCTCGTATTAAGGTGTGCTCAAATTGGGGCACCTCGGTGCGAAGCGCTGCACCAGTTACAGCCCCCACCTGCGAGGGTTTTGAGTCTGGCACGATGTGACTGACCCGGAGGAAGGCGAGGAAGCATCAAGCACGCTGCAGAGAGGTGGCCCCTCAGCTTCTTGACATGGTCTCCTCCTGCCCAAGACACAGAGCAAGGGGGAAGAATGGAAAATCTGGAGGAAAACGTGTGCCAGAGCAAGCGCTGAATCGAGAAGAGCCGAGGTCTCAGTTTCCCCACTTGTGTTAGCAAAAAAGCAGCAAGAGAAGCTCTCTTGCCGGGAGGTGCAAGGCATTGCAAACCCCTTCCAGAGGGGCTTGGAGCTGCGGTGACAAGTGACTCGGCTGCTGCTGGCTGACGGCAGCTGTGGAAGAAAAACAGGCAGCATCTGGGCTTGCTGGCTGCTGGCACAGCTCCCCATTGCTCCTGGGCTTCAAAACCTTGGGATAAACCTCCCTCCTCACCAGTGAAACCATTAAGCCACGTTTTTCTGTAGCAAATGAACCTCCCCACCCCTGCCTCCATCCATCCCTGTGGATGGAGGCCCTCGTGGCCCCATTATCTGCCAATTGGTGAGCGGTGGTGCCTCTGCGAGTCTGCAGGTCCCGCCGAGGGCAAGCAGGGAGCAGAGGCAGGAGACGCAGAAGGAAAAGGCAGGAGAGGAGTGAGGGAACACATGGGGACAGAGCCGAGGGTTGGCAACTTCGTGGCCAGCCCCTGAGGGTGAGCCCAGGTGCTGTCCCGCTGTCCCCCCTCTGGAGCATTGCTCCAACCAAGCCAGCCTTGGCACAGGCATCGGCCAAGTTTTCTTGCAGGCCAGTGGATCCTGTTCCTTATCCAATTCCTACACATGCTCCTCCTGGACCCGGCTCAGCTCCTCACCCTAACAGCCCCTGAGAGAAAGGAGGAGAGAAAGGGAAGAGGAAAGGACAGAGATTAGCAGGGGGGGGAAGGTTAGGGGATGCTCTCTGGCAGGATGGAGCCCAGCAGAGGGTGGCCGCGGTGGGCTGCCGTGAGTGGCAGGACTGGGCAGGAGGAGGAAGGAGGTGACTTCATCTCATACCAAAGAGCTGACAGCTAGCAGAGGATAAAAGCCTGGGAATCCCTCGGCTCCAGCGAGCAGAGCTCTCAGCTGCCAAGAGCGGAGCAGGAGACGGGAAGCTGGGGCTTGAATTGCAGGCTCAGCCTCCTGCCCTGGGTCTTTCCCACGCCAGCCAAAAAAAAAACACCACCAAAGAGCAGCACAGCCGACAGGCACGATGCCTGAGAAGAGAGCTGGCTGCCAGCAGCCCCGCTCACCCCACTGCCTCCCTCCTTGCCAGCTGCCAGGAGGCTGTGGGGCACTGGGGAGGAGGACGGAGGGAACATCTGCGGCTGCCGAGCCTCACCATCCATCATATGTATGGCTGCTGCTGGAGACAGGGCCCAGCTCTGAGAGCCTCCCTCGCCTCTACCTGGCCCCCATCCACCCTCTGCAGGGCACAGCCCTCGCTTCGATCCCCAGGGCATCCCCTTCTGCTTGTGGGGTTGGGCCTGCAGAGCCACCCCGGTCTTGCTGTGTAGCCCATCGCACCTCGGTGCTATGGAAAGCGGTTCCAGCCCAGCGTGGGAGCCTCAACTGGAGCGCTGTGTGCAGTTCTGGGCTCCCCAGCACAAAAAAAAAGACAGGGAGCTCCTGGAAGAGCCCAGCGCAGGGCACAGAGATGATACGGGGCCTGGAGCATCTCCCCTGGGAGGAGAGGCTGAGAGACCTGGCTCTGGTCAGCCTTGGGAAGAGAAGGCTGAGAGGGGATGGGATCAATGTCTGTACGTACCTGAGGAGGGGGGACAGAGGGCCATGGCCAACCTCTTCTCAGTGCTCTGTGGGGACAGGACAAGGGGCAACGGCCCCAAAATGGAGCCCAGGCAGTTCCGCACCAACACGCCAAAGAACTTCTTCCCGCTGAGGGTGACGGAGCGCTGGGACAGGCTGCCCAGGGAGGTTGGGGGGTCTCCTTCTCGGGAGATCTTCAAGGCCCGTCTGGACCCTACCTGGGCAACCTGCTGTAGGGAACTGCTTTGGCAGGGGGTTGGACCCGGTGAGCTCCAGAGGGCCCCTCCAGCCCCTACAATTTCGTGATTTGGTGACTGCTGACACGTGGGTCTCGCTCCCCAGTGTGTCTGGTGGTATTTAGTGCTGCAGGAGCTGCATGGGGAGCCCAGCTCAAACCTCCTGCCGAGCACCTTCCCCATTCGGGGCCAGAATTACAGCATCCCTCCTCTCGGGGCTGTTGCAATCCCCAGCAAAGGTCCCTGAGGTATCTCACAGGAGGGTTTTGCTAAATCAGGTTTAAAATCCTAAAAGAAACTTCATTTCTTTCCTCAACCTTTTGTTAGATTATTACTTTTTTCATCGGCCCCTGATTGTGTAACCCCAAGCCCAACTTCCAGCTGCCATTTAGAAAAAAAAAAAAAAACACATAATCAAAGTAATTACCACCTCCACTTCAGACATTACATTATCAAGCTAACCAGCTACCCATTGAAGACAATTAATCTGCACATAGGCACCAAAAGAAACTGTCAGCAATTAGAAGTGGAAGCACACTTTTGTAGTTAATTGGGAATATTGCACCTCTGTTACATGTTTAATTAGTTGATGGAGTGTGTCCCTTCTCAGACATTTTTCTTGTTTAAATTGTACCTGGAATTCATTTTTTTTTCCACAAACTTTTTTTTTTTTTTTTTCCCAGCAGAAAAAAAAGGCAAATAAATAAACTGTGAGTAATCTGAAACCTAATTCTAGCTTTTCCTTGGGTTGCAGCTTATAGGGTGTACACAGGACTTTATAGACCTCCAAGAGATAAGGGGAAAACTTCTTTCTTTTATTTCAGAGCTTCTATTTTATTTTCATTCTTAATCTGATTTTAAGACCTTGCCTCTGCATTTTCTCTCTTCTCCCATAAATCTCATTTTCCCCCCGTTTCCCTAGGGATCATCAGGTGATGGAATGCCAGAGCCTGGGAGCTGAGCAGAGCCGGTCACACGCCACAATACATTCATTTTTACACTTATTTTTTTGCAGAGGTTCTAAATTTTATCTCTGCATAATGACGCTGCTTTGCATATCTATAGCCGCTTTCATCGGATGATCTCAGTACTTTCTACCGACTGTTAATTAAATCTCAAAACACCCTGGCAAAGTCAATAGGAGGGCTTTATTTTAGTAGTTTTTAGCTAATTAGACCAAGGGAAGGGTAAAATGAGGCAGGGGGAGACTGCTGGAGCATTACAGGCACTTGGATATTCACGGGACAGCACAGCAGGCCAGGGAAGCCACGTTAAAGAAGGCTGCTCTTTGCAGATCTCGCAGGGAACATCACTTGCTCCAACAGCTTCAGTCCCTATGACTGAGGAACAAAACTGGGGCTCAGCAGGGTGTTAGATGGGACACCCCAGCCCCATGCAGCTGCATTCGGTGACCCCGGTACCCACAGGCTGCGTCCCCACGTGCTCCGTGCCAGCGCACACCTCTCAGCGCAGCACCCGGCTCCAGTTTGGGTCCCAAATGGAAATCTCATCTTCTCCCTGGAAGATGCAAAAGTGAGGTATTTCTTTGCTTGGGGTCTTTGCTTTTGTCATCCTTGGCCACACTTCCACACGCTCTAAACTGAAAACACATTTATGCCCACGAGGGTCTATTTTTCATCACCTCGGAGCAGCGCAGACCAAGAATAACTTCGCTGGAAGTTAACAAACAGACAGACTGGCTCGAGGCAAGAATCAGCCTGGCAGCCCAGGCCTGCTTGCTGTGAATGGGAAACCAGCTCCGTGCCCATCTAAACCCAGCTCCCGCGCCACTGAAAACGCAGCATGGGTGGCACACACGATCCAGTCTGCCAGCTCCAGCAAGCCTCCCTCCAGCTCCTGAGGATGCCGCTCTGCCAAAATAAGATCACTTCAGGCAGAAAGATCCAGCCTGCAGGAACTCAACGTGCCTGGGGACTGCTGGAACCAACCACAACAACAAACCTGGAGTGAACTGAGCGGATGAAGCCAAGAACACCAAGGCAGCTGCTGTCCTTACCGCCGCCCTTGACAAAATCTTTCCTGTGTTATCCAACGTCATCGACTTGTTTGGAGCAACACTGCAAGAAACCGGCACCCCGGCCACAAAGCAGCTGCTTCATTTTGTCGTTCACCAGAGCAATTGAGTTGCAGCTCAGGTTTGAAGGAGGGAGAAAACATCTCCAGCAGTTGAGCTGGTGGAAAAAATTTGCTTTCCAAGTTGCCTGAAGACAACTGCACGCTGTGAAGGGCAAGTGTTTGTGTGGGGGACGCTGTGTCTCTCTCCATCCTACGGCAGGATGCGTTTCAGCAGCCCAGGAGGAATCTGCTGGGGTTATGTCTGCGCTTGCCTCTTCTCCCAAGTCCAGGTAGTAGGCACAGCTCATCAAACACACCATCTTCTGGGGAGGGAAGCAAATGAGATAGATCACAGAAACTCTCAGTACCATTAGGTCATTGCAATTTTGAGCCGGCAGCGGCACAAGCCGTTCAGTGCACTGGTGATATCATTTAGTACTGCAGGCCGAAATTCAAACGGTGTTGAAGTCAAAGGGAACGTATCCGCCGGGCCTTGGATCAGCCTGCAAAGCACATGGAGCGCGTGGGCGCTTTCTCTTTCTGCCAGGGACAATCCAAGCAAAACTCAACCTCCTTCTTCCTTCAGCTGAAAGAAAGCATCAACAGAAGACTGAATTTTTGGCCTGAAAAGGAGCCAAGTGCTGCTGAAATCTGGCCCGTGGTCCTTTCGCTGAGGATAATGAGAATTACTGAAGCGCCTTTGAAAAGTGCTTTGAGAACGGGCCATCTTTGGTCCTGCTATAACAGGCGGATGCAGGAACAGCCGGAGTTGGAGCAGGGCAGGTCTCCCACACCGATCACAACACTACAGTCTAGTCCTCCCTGACGGCTGGGCATCTCATGCTGTTGCACCGCAGCATGAGGCTTTCTCTCTTGCCCCGAGCCTCTGCAGCAGAAGCAGGCAGCAGGCTGCTCTGGGATCTGCCCTGGAGCTCTGCTGGGTACCCAGGGCCGGGAGAGATGCAGCAGTAGGAGGGAGAGGGGGTCCACACCTCATAAAAGCAGCCCTCAAAAGGATCCCATCCCCATCATGTGCTGCATCCGTACCTGGATCCTGACACACCGCTGCAGTGAATGAACCACGTGCATGCTCTTTCCTCCTCTTTTAACGTATGCAGCAGAGAGTGGATATTTGGGACATCCCTTGGTCAGCCTGCCTCATTTAGTCCGCAGTAACTGCTGCTGCAGGCAAAGATGGTAAAACACACCTATCAAATCAAAACCCCTTCTGGAAGTTATAGCCTAATCTGCTCAAAGGAGCTCTGTCCCCTCCTTTAGAGTTTATCTTGTGCCCTGAAGCGGGACGACTTAATCTCAATTTCAAAACTCATAGATGATTTTAAATCCGTGCTTTGTAGCTCTGGACACTCTAGTAACTTCCTTTAATAAAGGGAAATCTCTTTGCTGGAGAACTGCACAGAAGAGCTTGCCTGAAAGGCAGCCACGCTTTCATGTGCTCGACCTGCTTTTGTCCCAGCCCAAGAAGATCCAGGCCAGTCACAAACCCAGCACGCTGGGTACACAGCGACAGCTGCTCGGCACAAGCCAGCTGCAGAGAAATGATAGGGGCAACAGCCCACCGTGCCAAGGAGGTGGGGGGAGAAAAATAAAAAAATAAAAAATAAAAAAAAAATATTAAAAAAAGACTTTTTCAGGCTCTGATCCTGATTTTGTTTTTCTCGCCTGCTGGATCCTCCTCCCAGCCCACCCACGGCAGGCAGCTCGACCCCGCCGCGTGTTGTCTTCAGGCAAACAGCTGGGGAACGTGTGGAGCCGGGCAGGTTTTATGTACCAGCATGTTCTGGGGGGTTGCCAGCTGCTGGCTGCATCCTTCTTCTGCCCTCTTTGAAGGAGAGGTTTTTCCATGACATAGAAGCGTGAGCAAGGAGAGCAGATGCTCGGGGACACCCTGAGAGGCTCCGGGGCCAGGTTGTACTTGTTGCTTCAGGCACCTGTGGTACAGGGCAAGCAGGATGCTGAGGGCTGCTGCCTCGGCGTGCTGAGCACTTTTGAAACCCTGAAACATGCGTGGTTTCCTAGGGAAATGGAGTGGAGACCAGAGCAGATACCCCAGTCCATGTTCACCAGTGAACACTGCGGGAGGTGAGGGGGGTAAAACATATCGCCTGCATGAAGCGGAGGGGATGGGAGTCAGCGCAGGCTGGGAGCACATCCCTGCCTCGCAGCACGGTGCTAAGGCTCTGCACCAGGCCCCCCATGGCAATAAAACGGGACCAAAAGCCTAAGTACTGTAGGATGGAGTGTGGTTTTTGAAAGAGGATTATAAGGCCGAAAGCTCATGACCGCAGGGGCTGTGTTCGATGACTCAGTCCCTTCTGTCCTGCATCATCACACAGCAGCATCTGTTTGTGTCCTGCAGCCTCAGTAAATAATTCTCTTTTTTTATATATTAGCACAGCCATGTCCTGCCTTACATGCCAGCTCTGGTACAGCCACAGGGCAGGGTATTAATTCTCTCTTAAGCTGGTGTGACGTTCTCATTATAGCAACCTGCTGTCAGCTCCTCGGGGTTGTGCAGCGCTCGCCTTTGCTGCTGCAGAGAGGGCAGTGCTGGCCCGGTAGCCTGCAGAGAGGGCTCCTTGTCCCTTCCTGGGGGAGCTGAGCACTGCCCACGACAATCTGCCACTACCTCTCGCCTCTCATGAGCTGGCCACACGCAGAGAGTCGGCAAGGGACAGGGTGGGGAGGCACGACCCCGGTTGGGGGGTCTACCAAGTGGGAAGAGAAATGGAGAGCATGAGAAGCCAAAAAGGGGTTGTGTGGGCATAGCTTTATGGTGACGGCATGTGAAGGAGCTCCACTGTACCCAAAAATACCACGGTGGCAGGATCTCTTCCAGCACGCTGCTGGGACCTGAGAGCCAAGGAAGGGCCCATTGCATTTTGCAGGGAAATCTGTACGGGGAAAATGCCGCCTTGGCCCCATCTGGAAGGAATTAGCAGCGGAGCTGTTTGTCAGCTGCTTCCACGCGGAGGAAGGGGCTGAGATTTTACACCACTAGCCTCCCCCAGAATAAAGGCAGACAGGCACGGAGATTTATTACACAAAAACCTCCCAGGATTACAAATGCCCCGTGGAAGAAGACCTGCCTGAGAGAGTGTTTTTAACTGGCATGCGAGAACGGAGCAGCCTCGCCAAAAATTACCTCGGAGCATGGAAAATGGAGCAGATCCCTGGCTGGATTAAACAATGGCATCAGCAAATGCCCAGTTTGAGAGAGGGGGTGAAAAAGAGGAGTTGAGGGCCCTGACTTGAGGACCACCCAGGAGATGAAAGATGCTTGCTTCAACTGCCGCTGAGCCCTGCAGCTTCGGCTGGTGCCTACATCAAATTCAGAGCCCGTGGTGATCCCCCAGCCCGATCCGGTTACAAAAGACTTCAGTGGGGTTTGAGATCTCAGCGAGTGGGATACGGTTCCCGTTCCTCCCCTTCACCAAAGATGAGCCTGCATGTGAGAAATCGTCCCCAGGGACTGCCGTACAGTATTTTCATGGATTTTTATACATTTTGTTTACCTGTTGCCAAATTGCAGGAGTCATTTTTATTCCTTTGTTGCTAAGTTTTCCACAAAGCTTTGCTAAAAAATCAAAATTGTGTTTGATACAGATATTGAGCATGTTTTGTTTCCTGACAACCACACGTAGAGATTCAATTTGTACATGCTTCTTGGTGACTATGTCATACTGTGACTGCTCACACATTTACTGACACAGCAGAGCTGGGTGGAACCGTTTTTCCTGTTCCATGGGAATTTCAGAGACTAATAAAAACACCAAAGGTGTTGAAACAGACCTTAATGTTTTGTAATGTGTAAAACAAAAGGGTTTACTATTTAATTAGCCAAATAAAACACAACGCCAGACCTAAAGGGACACTTTAGGTTGTGAAACATGTCAGTATGGGAATTTATAACTATTTTTTTCTTCTCCTGGATTAAAAGGATTTCAAGTTGGAAAAACTGCAGAAAACAATAGGAAGACTTTGTCTCCTCAATAGTGCCAGTTAAAACAAATCTGACATTTTCTGTTGGAGCACAAGCCAGAAACTGCTAAACCAGCTCTAGCTGCTCTCAAGGACTGTATCACCCCTTCTTCCTCCCAGATCAATCCTCTTCTCCCGACACTGTCGGCTCACACGTTTCCATTAGAAAAACAGAGATAACAGCTAACTTCCCCACGCTGTGCAGAGTAAACTTATGCTGCTTATTATCCTACATGCAGGGACATAACTTTCCCCTTGATCTTCATTAAAGAGAGAAGGGAAATTCCAGCATTTCAGAGGCTTTGTTATGATCTCGAATACTACAGCAGCAACTAGAGAAAACATCTAGCAAGACAAGACAGAGGACAGGCTTTGCAGACAGGACGCAGCAGCTCAGACGTGTGTTGGGTCTGTGAAGCCGAGCTGGAGCAGTCCCAGCAGCGAGCCTTTCATCTGCCCGTCACCCGTCAGCATTCCTGCAGCTGGGAATTGCAGAGTCAGGAAAAAAAAAAAAAAAAAAAAAAAAAAGGAAAATGGAAAAGAAAGAAAAAGCAAACCCCACACTCATTCCTGCAGTGTAAACACAAGATTCGCCTCGAATGCAGATCTGCAAGGAGCTATTTTCGCAGCAAGGCGATGGGAGTCTCCTTTGGCCCAGCAGTCTCCAGCTGCAGTGGGATTTGGTGGTGCTGAGTGCCCCAGTCCCTGCCCTGCGCTGCCTGTGTGCACCACTCCCACTCCTTGAATTTTATACCCGCTACCAGGCTCTGCTCATCCAGACGCTGCTCTTATCGCCCTTCTGGCTCTGCCTGAGTCTCCGCGCACACATTTTTTGCGTTGCACTGTCCCTGACGCACATGTGCGTGCCCACACACCCGTCTGCTCCGTACTGCACTCTCCCTGCCGTCGCTCGCACACGTGGACGCATCTGTGGTTCACAAACACATTTCTGGTGCTGGCTACGGCGCTCTTCCCTTGCATTCATCAACAGAAACCTTTCTGCTCCATGCACTCACCGGTCTGATCGCGCTTTCCATGCACACACCACTGGTGGAAACTGCACACATGAGCAAATCCCAGCTCCTTCTGCTGCTCCGCAGCCAAAGCTGACGGCTGGTGGCAGCAGGCAGGTGCAGAGAGGGAGAGGAAGGAGAGGAAAATACGGATTTTGAAGCAGAGTTTAGCTTCGGGGTTAACTGGATGATGAATGACGGCAGGTGCATGCTTAACTGCATCCCGCTAACAGAGCCCTTCTCCTTCCCTGCCCACCGCAGTGCCAATGTAGTGGGGCACCATCACCACGGATGCTGTTTCAAGGTTACTTAAGCAATAAATTATGTTATATGCTTAACATCCCCGCCAGGAACACCCACCCATGACTTGCTCATCCTCCCCATTTATTTTCCCTTTGCAGATGCATAGCTGGAAAACTGCTCCAGCTTTCACCTCTTTACAGGGAAGGAGGAGCCATTTCCATTCAACAAGCTGCAGAAACAGCTACAGCTTGATAACCGAAATAACAGGGGTAAGATCCTCCACCAGCACAACCTCTGTTTGCTCCACCAAAGTCTGGGGAGCTGTGCTGATTTACGCCAGCCATGGATCTGTTCTCGTCATCATACCAGGCAAACCATCAGAAAAAAATATCTGTCCAGGGTCCAGGCAAGAGGGAAAGACTAAACGGGATAGTGGCAGAGCTGCTAGAGAGAAAATTGTTACAATCTTTTGCAATGCCACTATGTGCGCTGCAAACTGCAGATTAAAAAAAAATAATAATAAAAACTTGTGCTCCTGGTTCTCCCCCCAGTTTTACCTACATCAAGAGGCCAGATCCCAGTGGACTCAGTCACCCTTTTTCCCCAGCGATCCCAGGAATAAGCAAAAAGCTTCAGTCCTGCAGATGTCCTTTCACGTCCAGGGATGGACACTTTCACCCTAGCACCGAGGAGCAAAGGCAGCCTCATACCTCATGTCACCTAAAGAAGCACCTAAACCCCAACACGTCTGCTCCTCCATCCCCTCGGTGCTGAGCATGCCTTGGGGATTGCAGCAGCAGCGGGCTGGGTGCCCCATCCTTCCCTGCGATGCTGTCTGGCTCCGTCAGCAGCACAGCCCGGCATGCCCTGCCGTCAGCCCTTAGCGTGCCAGGTGCCCTTGTAGGCAGCTGCACGCAGGATTGAGTGCGGCATGTTCATACCATGTACAATTACGTGCAACTGTTTCTCCGCTGCAAAGAGCTGGAGGAGCAATGGAGCAGCAGTTACGGTCTCGCATTAGTAATTTCCAAAGGACAGTTGTGTGGCCACTGTCCGTTACAGCCAGGGCAAATGAAGATGAATGCAAGTGAGTTTGGATGCTCCATATGCCTTCAGTTCATTTACTGCAGGGAGGCCTGGATTACAGGAAACATCATGAGAAAATCTGCAAGAGGCAAATGGTCACTGTTCCTACCTGAATCCCAGAAAATAACGTGTTTAGCTGGAGATGAAAAAATCAGGTCACCTGAGATTTGAGCCTTACCTAGTCCTACCTCTCTGCTGCTTTTCCACAGTGGGTCTCAGAGCACTTATCAGCTGTAACCCCCAGAATGGGAGATGTGCAAGGGAGCTGCCAAGAAAGTAAAGCACAATGGAAATGGGAATACCATCAGGAGCTGTCTCAGAGGAATGCAGTGCCACCATTTCCCACCACCTTCACCTTGTACAGGGAGAGGCAAGCAGAACACGGAGCTACCAAGCACTAAACCCTCAGCGTCTCAAAGAAAGCTCCAGAAGTCATGAGGCAAAACAAGCTTCAGGGACATACCTGGAAATTCAGCCTGAATTTCAAGGTCATGTAGCAAATTAGCAAGAACAGGACCCAGGTGTCCTGAGCATGATCCCTTTCTACCCTAATCAGCATGGCCTCACATAACCATTTGAGCAATTGGCTTATTTCACAGAGTGACTTACAGCTGCTATTGTAAGCAGATCCAGTCAATATATTTATTTTCCCTTTGATATACAGCTACAATAGGAAGCCATGCATGAAGTTTATTAAACCTGGCTAATTTTCTATCAGTTCTGCGAAATATCGATTCTATGCATTCACTTATCTGGCTCAGCCTCAACCTGAAAAGAGAATCATTTAAAAACAACAAAAACACATCCAATTCCTCCGAAACAAAGCTAATCCAAGACGGCAAACTATTGCTGTTCTCATGGGCAGAGCCCTTTGATCAATTGAGCCAAAGACAACTGTGTTATTTAGGAGCCATTTGCAAGCTGGCAAATTAAACATGATTTTTATTATTTTATTTTATTTTCTAAAGGGTGGGTAGGGGGAAGAAACAGCAGCTTTACAGTAGCAGTAAAATATCCAAATGATTTTCTTTTCTCTAATAGGGCCAGATTCTGCATGATATAGGGCAGGAAAGCAGTACGGAAGGATCTGCTGTTCTCCATCTCTCACGACCTGATGCAGGGGCTGAATCCCTTTGCTGCACCAATATTTTGATGTCTCCCTCTTGAGTCAAGAGCACGCCAGGTCTCCAGCAGGGTACAGTGCAGGAGCCTCACACACAGTGCAAGCAGGGAAGAGGTACCCCAGCGATGCATCAGCAAAGCTTCATTGGAGCACAAGCTCCTAAACACCCCGGGCTGACAATGCTTCTGAAACCAGACATTTTTTGCAGGTGTCTGGCTCCTAAAAGCATGACAGGAAATCCTGTCCAGCAGGAACTTCTCAAGCCTAACTCCTGACTCTCTGCTTTAGAGCATTTGCATAGTAAAATTGTAAAATTTTCCATCTTTATATCTTTATGCTTAACTGATGCTCTGCACAAGCAAACCGTTATTGTGCCTATATTGTGATGGAAACCAGCAATAAACGCAAAGCTGCTATCTAAAACAATATGGCAACATGTTTTACCACATCAATCCGAGGGTGCCTACACTTGGATTAGCATGTCAGGCCAGCTTTCAGTGACTTCCTTTGGTTTAAACTTAACCTGCTGCTTCTCCTGTGCCGTAGGCTGCTCGAGACCAGCTGCGAAGCATCATTGTACAAGACAGAACATATGCACGAGTAAACAAATTAAGGCTATCTCCAAAACAACAGGCCCCTGGCTTCCTGGAAGAGCTGCAAAAAGAAACTTAATCAACAGCAGCGGGTGAAACGGTAAAGGGGAGGAGATGGACCTCTGCTAATGAAGGCGATGCTCGCAGATTGCAAACGCTGGCTCGCAGCACGCGAGGAGGGGCTGGCGGGGTCAGCGCCGGCGACACGAGATGCACGCAGAGCCTGCAGCCACGCGGGCACCGAGGAAGCGCTGGTCTTCACAGAGCAAAGCAATCACTAAGCACACATAAAAAAGGAAAACGAGGAGCTGAGCAGGGCACAGGCGCAGCCGTGCCCCTGCCTGTTGCAGCGGGTGAGAGCTCAGCAGTCGTGGCCCTGTTAGGGCTGGTACCGTGGCCTCTCTGGCTCCTTCCCCAGGGACTCATTAATGGTCTGAAGTTGCAGCAGCTAAATCTGTCAAATACCAAGGCAGTTAAATCTCTGCACACCTCTGCGCAGATGTTTTGGTGTCAGTTTAAGCCCGCCTGCCACGGGCTTCACCTTGCATCTTTAAAACAGAGAGAGACGGCGTGGGAAAATAAAACAGCAGAAACCTTCCCTGTTTCTTCCCAGCTGCAGGCAGGTCCCTCTCCAGCTCTACCCTGGCAAGGTCTCTGCTGAGCTGGGCATCCCTGCCTGTTAAAAACCTCTGCCTTGAACCAACAGGCCCATCTGGATTGCAGTTGCTTACGGTGTGTCCTCCTGGGAGCTCGTGCCCAGCAAAATTAAACCACAGCAAATCTTTTTGCAAAGTGTGATACTTCAGCATAAAAAAAAAAAAAATCCATTAAAAATCAAACAAACAAAACAAAACAAACCCTCATGCGCACACCTGGCTGTTTGCTCATCTTCAGCTTGCATTTTTATGACCAGCTAAGCCTGCCTTGTTTACCCTGAAGAGCCAGGCAGTTAGCATATGTTCTCTTAGCAAACCTAGAAATCCTCTGAGATACCCCAGAGCCTCTCAGGCCAGTTCTCGCAGCCTATCTCCATGCTCCGTGAGCCAGACTCATCTCCCCTTGCCAGAGCAAGCTGCTGGAAAGACAACTGGGAGCCCCAGCTCCTCTTTACCTCTGGCCCCAAACTGAGAGCAGAGTCTGGTGCTGAAGTCTAACACAAATCCCCCGATGTGATGTCAGGGCATCTGAAAGCACAAGCAAACGGTGCACTGTTTATTTGGGGTTACATATGCTACCACTGGGTCAGAGCTGCTTTACCTCGAGAGGATGCAGCAGCTGCTCATGGATAGAAAACCCAAAATTAGGACAGCCTGACTTGTGGAGGGTCACTGTATTTGCCTGCTCAGGACCCAAACACCCTCCAAGCAACCCAGCCAGCGAGGAGTGCTCCCACCCGTCATGCACACGGTTAGTCCTGGGCAAGCCTGAGTTTGAATGAGGAGCTGTTTAAATTTAAAGTGGGTGAAAAGCAACTCACATCTAGCCAAAGGCTGAAAGGTGTAAGCTGCTCCATTACAGTGCGCACCCTTGCTCATGAACACAAGCTGAACGGAGAGGGGAGAAGTTTCCTTTGACAGGTGTTTGCCCACATAGAGAACTACCATGGCTTATCACCACACCTCCAGGTCAAACAGATGTTTCCTTCCAGATACAGATGTGCCAGTGGAAGAGAGCACTGCCCCAAGATGCTCTTCACTCCCTCCCTGCCAGATGTTCCCAGGCATACAGCCCTGACAGCTGAGAAGCGTTTAAAATAACCAGATGATTTAAGACAACTGTCTCCTTAATCCTGAGCTGTTAGAGGTTGCTTTATGCCTCAGACTACAGAGGTTTGTATAGCTAATTTATTATATTTTTAAAGCCACCTTAACGTAACAGCGGAGGAATCTGCTGTTCATCCTAGGCAAGGCAGAAGGAAAGCTAGAGTCACATTCAAGTTGGAAGAAATAAGAAACATGTAATAACCTAGGTCTTATTACTGCACAACTGAAATCTCCTAGAAGCACATGAGCCAAAATCAGTGGCTTCATGACCATGGAAGTAGTGGAAGTTCATTGCTTTTTCCACTTCACAATTTCCCCCTCTAGCTGTAAGGGCCCAGATCTGGGACTGAAATCTGAAGAAGTCTACAGGAAGGATCAGCACCTCCATTTGAAAAAATAAATAAACAAATAAAAATAAATAAAAATAAAAATGCAGCATAGCTCTAATCAGTAACCAGGAAAGCTGCAATTCCTTATTTCTGTGCAGTTTCAGCACACCAGGCCCAGTGAACATTGAATCCAAAGTGACAGAAGAGCCCCTCCAGCTGAGCACCTGCGCTGTACCCGATGGCTTCCCAACTCGCCACCTCACTGGAGGGCATTGTCACCAACCACCGGCACTGTCACCAACCTCCGGCACTGTCGGGGCCGGCAGCAACAAGAGGAATTTGGGGTAGTTCTTCTCTGCCAGCTGCTTCTTGGTGGCAACAACTGTGCAGATCCCCAAGCATCGCTGCTGAGCACAGCCTGCACTCCTCCCCTCTCCTAGCGCCCTTTCTTTTTCGCCCAGCATCATCTCCTCCTTTCCAACCTTCTCATTTCAAATCCCAGCTCTTTGCTGAAGTAACAAGTTCTCCACTGCAAGAAGAGATCTCGTTAGGCCATTCCCTCTCAGCAGGAGGGGAAATCCCAGCCCATTTTGTGTTGCAAGAAATCCATGATACCTACAGCATTTCTGCTGGCTCCTGGAGTCTGAACGAGCTGATCTTACTCCAAGTAATGCTGGTTTTCCAGCTCCTCTTCCATGACAAACCAGCATCAAGGATGAGCAAGGCAGCTCGAGCAGCACAGACGTGCACAGTGCTTGCACAAGGGGCTCTGTGTCACTCAGCTATTAAATCCTGACATGGGGACGTGTTGGCTGTGGCCAGCACAGAGCTTTAGGGGTGGTGAGAGCCTTGATACAGAGCTCTGTCAGCAGCATAGAAACCCCACACCTGCCTTGCAGTAGCACTGTAGGAGGCTGTTGGTGTCTTGCAGGGCAGCTGTCACAAAAAAAAAAGGGGGGGGGGGGGCCCAGAAGGGCTGCACTGGCTCTAATCACACTTGAGCAATTAAGATGACTGGATCTCTATTGCAACTATTGGGAAAATAGCTGCACCTGAAGAGAGTTACCTTTACAAGACGGACCTGGCACGTGGTGGTACCAAGCAGTGATTCAGGGTTGATTCTGGCTCCTGTTGCACAATCCCATCTCACTCCCCAAATCCAGCAATTTTCAAATCTGGGCTTTTGCTCAGGTCCCATCATTCATCAGCGGTGGATTGCCGGAGCTAAACTTCTTTCTGTAAGGCAAGCGATTCCATTTTCCTCCAGTCTTAAGCAGCTTCAATCCATCTTACTGCATTACAGAGCCTGTGCTGATTGTTCTGCTGTAGTGGGTAATAACAACTTGTACTTTGCAGATTACCCCAGGGAACCTTGCTCCCAGCTCTGCCGTACCGTCGGCTCCATGGGGCAGGCACACAGCTCTCTGCAGCATCCCCAGAGAGGAGGAGGGATGGGGATACAGGAATGAACACAGAGAGAAATTTAGGCAAGGGTTTGGGTGCTGGGAAGTCACGGACAAGCTAAAAAATGGGGCTGATGGTCAGAGGGAAATCAGGGCACCTGGTCCTGTGGGTGTGCTGAAAATCGTGGGATGGGGAGAAGGTTTTGGGGAGGGAAAGTGATGAAAATGGGACAAAAGCGAAAAGTAAAATCAGAAACACCTGGAAGAGTGTGCACCCTCATCATTACAGCATAGCCTTGTATGGGAAGATGATGGGATCTGGGGAAGAGCTGTGAGAGGAAGGTGGAGGCCCCATCACAGGTGCCCTGGGCTGAAGGAGGGAGAAGCTTCCGGAAGGTGGTGTCAGGCCTGGGCTGCCTCAGGCACCCACCAAGGGCCTCCCCCCGAGGACAAGGGCACCCCAGCCCTGGGTCCCTGCTGTGCCCAGCATGTGGGATCCTCTCTGGTCCCCCTTCTGTGTGACCACTGTGCTCTTGTGCTTCCAGCTGGCCGACAGTGGCCATGCCAACAGCACCAGGCCAGGAAGCCTGGCTCTCGCTGCCGGCCCGGAGCTGCCCCTCATGGAGGGCAGGATGGCGGCCAGCCCTTCTCCCAGCAGTGCCCAGGCAGCTTCCTCAGCCCTCAGCCCCCAGTGCCATGTGGCTGAGGCCCCTCATGCTTGGCGAGGTGGGCACAGGGCCACCAGCAACACACAAGGCTTCAGGGATGTGGCACCAAGTGATAAGGTCAAGGGAGGGTCCATGGTGGCCTTCGTCATGGAGGTGGGTGCCAAGCTTCGAAGGAGGATGGGCCAGGCAGAGCAAGGGGCTGTTGTCCTCCAGGATGAGCGCTGCTTCTGGAGCAATGCTGGTGGGAGCTTTGGCTGTCGTGCCTACAGGTGCTTCACCTGCTCTCCAGACCTTTATTACAGCCTGATCCTGCCCATCTGCAAGGTCACAGGCTTCCTGGTCACCATATTAACAGGCATCCAGATTCTTGCAAGATGCATGAAGAGGAACCGAAGCTGGAGGTGGAAAAAAAAACAGAGCAAAGGACAACAGCCAGAGTTCCCCCCCAGCAAGGTCTGGGGGGCTGTCCACCACCCTCAGTGTGCCATCTGCCTGCAGGCATACAAGCCCCGTGAGGCCTTGAAGCTGCTCTCCTGCACCCACGCCTACCATGGCAAATGCATCGACCTGTGGCACTGCGCTCAGCCCGGGAGCAAGACGTGTCCCCTCTGCTTGCGCAGTGTGACTGCCGTAGCACTGATCCCCCTCCATGCACACAACAGTGAGCAGGAATAACCCAGGAAGGCTCATCCAAGCCACTCCCTGGAAAATCAAGCCCCCCATATACTCTCCTACTGTCCTCCACCCCCTCCTTGCAACTCAAACTCCAGCCAATGCCTCTCGGGAAGCATAAACACAGCACTGGATTAAAAACATTTGGAAATGTGCGGGTAGGGAATAAAGACTGAAAGGACAAATGAAGTATTGAGCGTGTATCCTTCGCTCTGCCCAGTTTGGATGGACTTCAGTCTAGAAGATTTGTGAGGTCCACAACCACAGAACAGAAGCAGCAGCACACACCAGCTCTTGCCAAGCCTGTGGATGGCCTGACTTGAGGTTCCTCCTTCCACTCTGTTTCTGAAGCTCTCACTCCTAAAAGCCTGCACAAACAGGTTTATTCCAACAAAGGGTCCAATTACTGCAATTAACAGGTAACTTTTAGCACAAAGCCTAGGCTGATAAAACAAACACTCTACATCCCCTCCCCCCCCCCCTTTTTTTTTTCCAAGCATATAGTTTAAAAAGAACAAAAAGCTGCTAAATGGAGAGGATGTTTTTGCTTTATGTCCAAGGTTTTCAGGGCATTTTGCCAAAAGTAGAAAAGGCAAGATAATACTGCCGGCACCAGTATCTAATAAAGATGATGTCTCCCTCCGTTGCAAGGCAAACAGCTGGAACTAGAATCCATTTCCAGACATGGGTACCAAGTTGCAATGGCCCAGATTTGCTCAACTGCCTTTTTTAATTGTGGGCATTAGCCGATTATGGGTACTTTTGTAGCAGGTCCATAAATCACTGCCTTATAATCTTCTGTACGCATTAGGGCCCAGATTATCATGCTTGTACTAGGTAATAACACAGAGGAGAGATTGCCTGGACCCCTGGGAAATCCAGGAGAGACACCTGGCAGAGCACAGGAGCACACGATGCTGAGACACGTGTAGGGAATGGCGCACACAAGCAGGGCTTGTAGAGCTCCCGCAAACCTGCTCTCCATTCCTCTCCTACTTCCCATCTCACACAGAAGCAGCAAACAGCAAGGCACAAAAACTTTCCCCACACACGACTCCATTTCTCATCTACCTAACAATGTTTTGGGTGGTGACTGTTTCAGCTATCTATTCTGTAAAGACGTGGGTCATTCTTTCCTTTGATCCTAGATGAAAGGAGGTGGTTACATGCACCAGTTTCTAAATCAGCTCCTAGCAAAAAAAAAAATATAATAAAAAAAAAATCATTAACAACAGGGTGCAGGTCTGCCTTCCAGCCACCTTGCTGCAGAGCTGGGGACTTGCTCAGTCAGCAAGAGGGTGGAAGCGTGTCCCACATATCTTTCTGTAAAAGAGAACTGGGAGCACTGGGAGCAGAAAGGTTTTCACTGGAAGGTCACTAGATGGCCCCAGATCTTCCTTCACAGCAAATCACTGGCATTTCACTCCGTGAGCCTGGTCCTCTCTAATCTATAGCACGACCCCAGAGGAATGGCACGCCCTGATAAGGAGGGCACCGAGCTAGAACCAGGGATACCTGCCAAGATGTCTTGAGCCCTGCATTTAACCCCACAATGGCTTTTTGTGCTCCTGGCCTTTGGCTGTTCAGGGCAGCGGGAGTCTGCTGTTGTGTGTCTGTGCAATGCCAGTGCCTGTGGACCTGAGAGACCGACCTCATACAGATAAAGGACAAGAAGTCTGATTATGTACAAACTCACATCATAGCACTGCCAGGCTGCTCTTTTCATTCTGCAAAACCTCAGAGAAAAAAAAAAAAAAAAATCTAGACTTATTTTCCAAGTTAAATCAATGCTGGATCAGGCTCCTGTAATGAATCTTTTGTTGGAATTATAATGATGTCCACATCAGTCAGTCCTCTTGGCATCTCTGTTACGGTTTAAGCTATTTGGGCAGGACAAGGGTTAGATTGTGCTAGCAGTTATGTGGGGTCTAAATCAACACCAAATTCCTCTGGATTTAGCAGACCTTTTTCTGTGGAGTACAAGTAAAAATAGGTAGTTTTAGATCCCTATTCCTGCATGAAGTCATAGCCCCAAAGAAGGAGCATAAAAGAACATGGGGACTTCAAGAGTGGTGGGGTAAGTGATGAGTTAAAGGAGGTAAATGGTCTTATCCTTTCTTCTAGCTTGGATCTTTGTTCAAGTGGTAAAATGGGACCCGTACCCTGTAATTGCTCTGCTCTTGCACACAACTGCTGTCTCCCACGTGTGGCTTGTTGACATTTAAATAAATTGCAATTATTCTGACAAAGTAGATTGCAGGGACTCCAGAGAAAATGGGTCAAGAATATGTCCAGGAGCATCTGCAATGTATTTAACAAATGAATGTTACAGGGGTAGGGCACAATGAGAAGGAGAGTTCAGTGCTGGCTGTAATGAATGCAGCATGGGGCTGTAGAGGCCTTCAGGATAGCCTGGCACAGTCCCACACACGTGTGGGAAGCGCGGCTCAACCTCAGCCAGCAGGAGCCAAAGCCTCCAGGGCACTGGGGATGGAGGAGGCAGGCAGCAGCGATGCAAATACACAGCATGGGGGGAACCACAGAGGGCAGGGCTCCCCTTCGGCCCTTGGATTGAAGACCATCTTGGCTTAAGTTTTTCTAAAGCCCTCCTCTCTAGTCTTCTCTGTAACCTGTTCTCCTCTTCATCGCTTTCCAGCCTCTTCAAGAGGATCTGTCCTTTTACCCACACCTCACTTTGGGGGTACTGCTAAAAGTTACCAAGATCCAGGCTGGACACTAACACCTGATTTCTCCTTTTATCCAAGGGCTTGGTGAGGGAGCCAGGATGGCTGCTCATGCCTTGCTGATTCTAGGATATAAGAAGTGGTGCTGGAGCAGCCAGAAGATAACAGTACACAGCCTGAGCTGAAGATAGTACAGCATGGCATCTGCATAGAAAACAACGGGAATCCTTCCTTAGTCCCACATCTGTCAGAGCTTAAGTACAGATGCATGGCTCCTCATCCAGCTCCACGGACAGACCTGCCCCTAAGTCAAGCAGCAGTGACTGGCAGTACATAAAGCTTCGATCTGGAGGCAAAAATAGAGAGCTGAGTGCAGGTAAAGAAACGAGGATGATGGATGCCATCACAAGGACCATAAGACCAAGCCAAAAATGAACCCTCAAAAAGTTCTCCCGGTGTACCTCCATTTTCTTCATCTCATTGTGCTTCAGAGTCTTTGGCTTCAACCCTCTCCCCAAACCTTTCCCTTGTTTTTAAATGCAACAAAATGTCTCCCTGTGAGTGTAAAACTCTTTAGATGAGGGGAAAATAAAATCAATTTGAAATCACAGCTGCTGGGAGTCTCTGGCACACACACACACTGTCTGCTGACATTTTCTGTAGCTCTTTTCCCAGTGAAATCTGTCTCAAGCAGAGCTCAAGGGGGCTAGTAACAAATCAGTTGCCTAGTACACAAGTGTTTTTTTTAAAACTTTGGGTCCAACACAACTGCAATGGGAACCACGCGGCTACTCCCAAGTGGACTGTTAAACAAAAAAGTGTTGTTTGTTAAAAGGTACAGGTTTTTAGGGATTTGTGGTTCAGAACTGACCTGGGTTCACTGCATATTCAGTGCTAGTTTGCTCCGACAACAAGGAGAGCTATTGCCTCCCCATCAGGCTGGTGTTCCTCTGGGCACTGAGCACTCACCATTGGAGGTGAGAATTGCCTGAAAGATGAGAGCTGCATTGTCTGTCCAGGAGGAATGGACAACACTTGTCCTCATGCCATCCAATCCCCTTTTCAGCTATTTCGCCATAACTCAATTTTTAAATCTGTTTTTATAGCTAGAAGCTAAAGTCTTCCTTCAGTCATTTGATTCCTGAAGGTGAGATTTTAAAGTGAATAAGGTAAAAAAGCTCAAGCACAAAATAGCAGTCCTCCCAGGCTCACCCACCCCAACAGGAGTCCTGTGAGCTTAGCCCCAGCAGATCAGCCCCTCCTGCAAGCCTGGCTGCTCACTCAGACCCCTTGAAGGTGGATCCGCTCTCATAAAAGTTTGGCAAATGGCAGAGAGTGAGGCCACACAGAGACTTTCAACTTCTGCTAACAGCAGTTTTTGACTGACAGTTAATGATAGACTTATTTCAAATGGAACAAACAAACAAACAAGCAAACAAACAAACTTCTACCCTAAGCATTTTATTTGGTTTGGTATCAGTTCAAAGATTATGATTTTAAGGAAAAAAGAACATGTTCAGCAGACCCATTTGAGCTGCCACATGCACCTCCAGTGGCAGATGGTGGCCAAGCCTAACAGTCCCCTCCCACTCTGCTGGGTTTTCCAGACACTGCTTTGGCCACCAGCACGAAGCATCCCAGTCTGCAATGGCCACGGTGCTGGTGGGGAGGCTCATTCATCCTGCGAATCAACCAGATGAGAGAAACCGGCATCCTATCAGTACCCAGAGGGAGACGAAACTAGAAGCCACATGCATGGAGTGGACCAAAAAGGAAGGGAAAAGAGTGGTTTAAGCACGTTGGCAGTAATGCCACATCTCCCCGGAACGGAACACAGTCACCAGGTGATGTCACAGACCCGCAGATATAATGTAAGGCTGTTGCTTAGCAGCTGGAGACAACAAAAGAGAGAAGAGCTGTATCCCAGGAACCTCCAAACCTAAGAAGAACCTGCAGAAACTGTTTCATCTCCACCGTGCTGTGGCTCCAAGCCATGGCACAGTGATAACAGTCAGCTGGGATCATTCTTCTGTGATTGTCTCACAATTTTCCTTTGGGACTAGCCTGGAAACCTTTTTTTCAGAGCTACCCAACTGCATTCAACATGAGTCTTCGGCTCCAGCTCCTTTACTTTGTGGTTACCACCTTCTTCCACAAGGTTGCTGTTGCAGAAGCCTTTGGCCACGTGGCTTACAACGACAGCTCCAAGTGCGTTGTGTACAAAGCCCTGCCCGCATGCTTCGGGCCACAGCTCCCGGCAGAAGGGCTGACAGGGTACCTGATGAGGGCAATACCACCAAATGCTTGCCACACAATAGAGAATCCTCCAGCACCAAGGAAGGCCTCAGAGAAATACATTGCGCTCATCCAGGGGTGCGGCTGCTCCTTTGCTGAGAAGGTCCTTCACGCCCAGCGGGCTGGCTACCAAGCTGCTGTTGTGTACAATGCGGATTCAGAGCAGCTGATCACCATGACGTCTGATGACAAAGAAATCCAGCAGCAGATTGAAATACCATCACTCTTCACTGGAGAATCTGTCTCCCTTCACATGGAAAAGGCTTTGCAATGTGAGAAAGGGGCATACATCAGACTTCTACCACCCAAATACTATTTCGCTCCTTATCAATATAACGCTAAAATGCTGCAAGACACTCGCATCATGCGGGGCATGTTCTACATCATTATCACCGCTATCTCAATTATGGTTGGCATAAGGTGGTGCAAGAAGGCTCACAAGATAAAGCTGTATACGTACAAGCGGGGAGACAAGCAAGAGACCTGTGTGATCTGCATGTCAGAGTACAAGGAAGGAGACCTCCTGAAGATCCTGTCCTGTTCCCACGCTTACCACTGCAGCTGCATTGACACCTGGCTCCACACCCAGACCGGGAAGAAGACATGTCCATTCTGCAAGCAGCCCGTGAACACCAACGGGCAATGTGAGCTCCTGCTAGGACAGGCTCACGAGGATGTGAATGAGGAGGAAGAGGAGGAGGAGCAGGGCCAAGAATATGATGCATTCAGAGAAGTGTATGAAGAAGACGAGTATGAAGATGGGGAGCAAGATAATGCAAGCTCAGTGGAAGGGGAGTGTTTTGGTTCTCTGGAGAACAGCACCATTTGAGCTGTGAGTTGGATAAGTTATCATTAAACCAAGAAAAACTTCCCCCATGCTTTCCCTCAGCTCCTGCTCTAGCTTTTATTGGTAAGCAAGCAATGAACACTGCAGTTTTGGCTCCCTTCCCCAGGTCCCCCACCACAACAAGGCATAAAATCCCAGCTGGAAATATCAAAAATTCCTTTAAGCCAGGGCAACAGGGGAGAAGCAGGGATTTAAGAACATTAGGTATGGGAGCTGGTTTATGTCTGCTAGGAAGCTTACTCAATTCCCTCCCAAAATACCTGTGCACGGATACACAAGCACACAAACACGCTGAATCTTGCTTTGTAGTGTTGCCCAAAAATCCCAGGTGAGAACCATCCCATGTATTACAGCCAGCAGGAACTGCTTCCTAGCCTGACAAGCCACAGACAGAGAGGAAAAAAAAGTAAGGTACTAAGGCCTAAAGCAAGTCCCTTCCCATTAGGGGTAAAACAAGGCCTGCAAGCCCCCGGCACCTCCTTGTCACCCAGCACGTTGTCCCCACATGTTGGGTGGCTCAGCACAGCCCACCGCAGAGGGCAGCCTGGCCTTTAACCGCACGGGTAGAAAAAACACTCCAGAAATATTGAGGGCACTTTAAACACCATCTCCTCAGCCGGGAGGTGATGCCAGCAGGAGGTAGAGGTCTTTACAGCAGGATTCACTTAGTGGAGCCAGATAGATGGAAAAAGAATGAAATGCTTCTGAGCGTGGCGTAATTGGCTGCGTTTGCCTGGTGGCTGGCAATCTCGCACGCTTGCAGAGGCTGACGTGACAGGTACATGCAACCTCCTGCTACCTAGGTTGTTCCAGGTCATTATCCAAATGTGCCTAAGCACCTTAAGGGTTGCTGGATTTATGTACTAACACGATGCAAACAGATCTTCGTCTCTTCTCCAGACACACCAGGTACAGTCGTATTATTTAGGCAGTCTGAATACTTCCCCAATCCCGCTTTAAAGCACGAGCAGAAATCAGCCCTGGCTCCCCAGGCTGGTACGGGTGGCTCTAACACCCACTGTGGATGGGGCAGCCAGCCAAGTCACAAACTACATATGGGGATACAGAGCTGGAAACGCTCACAAAACCAATATTAGCATTTAATCTCGTGTAAAAGAAAGCCGTAAAACCTCTTTACTAAATGCCAAAAATTAAGGAAGTGAACAGCTCTAACATACTGTGACCAAGACATCAAACCTTCACAGCTGTACAAAGGCTAACCTCCCAAATCAAAGGCTTTCCTCTAAACATAAAACAGTTATGGCACTACCCAGAAGTGTGCTGTCATCAGATCTCTTTATTATGACCATACAACAACACAACTAGGGCCCTCAAACAATCCTACAGCCTTAAAGTATTTTCCTATTGAGTGGCTACATTAGGACTCGGAAGACGAGGACTTAGAAAAGACTGTCGGGAAAAAATCATGCTGCAGAACTGAGAAGCATGATCTCTGCAATACAGAAATCTTGGAGACTTGAAAATAGCACCTAGATTGCTTATCTTGAAAGTATACACATGGTATTTGTGTTAGAAAGGGCTGGGAAAAATACGTGAATACATGGGACTTCCAGAGACAGGCTGGACCTGGATCTATCACTCCTGCCCTGGGGGAAACCAGGACGGCTTCAGGTAGGATCAAAAGAGGAAACTGCAGTTTCAGAATTTCTTCTGCAGTGGAGAAGTTCCAAACCAATCTCTCCTGAAATGAAACATGACGGCGTTTCCAAGGACTTGACAGAAACAAGTCTTTCTGCAAGTCCTCTGACTGAGCTGTTTCATTTCATTTGTGGAACAAATGGGGAAAAATGATTTTCGAGTCACTTCACAAGAAAACTGCCCTCCTCTGCAAGGTGTGCAGCCTCCCGGGAGCCACAAATCACTTCCACTGCTGAATGAGCCCCCTCAGGGTGCCTGAGGAAGCAAAGGCAGTCGTCTCCATCTGGGGAAGGAGACAGGTCCTTCAGAGGGTGATTAGCAGCAGGAAGTTCATTTAGGTGCCTTTAATTGCCTTCTGGAGGTAACTCTCCTGTCAGCAGCTCTGAAAGAGACAGGACTGGCTTCACTGGGCTGCACAAATGTCTTCATCCACTCCTCAGCATCTGGAGCTGACCTCAAAGCTCCCTGGGTCCGCAGGCCCTGTGGAAGTAGCTGGGTAGCTGACCCCAGAGCCCTAAAGGGAGGGAATAAACAGAAGGATGTCAGCAGCACTCCCAGCTCCTGTCTCAGCACACTCACTGCCCTCGTTCTCCCTCAGCTGAGGTCTGAAAAAGCGCAGATGCTGCAGACAGGCAGGGAGAGGCTGAAGAGGTATTTTCAACCTCCTGGTGGCACGATGGGCCAAAGGCTGCTGTCTCCCGCAGCAATGGTCTCACATCCGATGGGTGAAGAAGCGATTGAACAAGACCCCTGAGCCAGACCTTGAGATGGTGTTAGATAGTCCCACACAGCCACAGTGACACCCAGCTGCAGCGTGCTGGGCTCAGGAGGAGGATCTCCGGGGGGAACTCTCCGGGCTGCAATATGCATGAGGGGAGATGAGCTGATCATAGTGCCCTTAATATCTACCAGTTTCTTTCCACCTTCAAAGCAGCACACACACTAGAGGGGCTGAATTTTACTGAAGTGGGTCAGTAGAAAAATAGATCCTTCTTACAATGCAACGCTGCATTGCCTTAATTTAAAAAGGAGAGGAAAAAAAAGAACAGGATCTGGGTAAGAGAGCAGCTCTTCAGTCCATTTAATGTTATCAAAGCCTATCACACTGAAAATCTGAAGTGTGTGCCATAGCCAACCTGACCTCCAGCCCTCCAGCTGTCAGATCCACTGCCCTCCATCAGCGTTAATGGCACTCCTAACATAGCGAGGTTAGCTTATTGCCAGGGTGGGACACGGAGCCCTTGGAGCCTGAATGAGGATTATTAACTTCTCCGGAGGTAGCACTGTCCCAGAGTGGAAAATAAACTACCACAGACAGTGCACCAGAGGGAAAAGGAGGACGAAGGGTCTGGGGCGTGCTGGGGCAGAGCGTTTGACCACGCAGACGTTGATGGAGCATCCTACAGCAGCGTGGGGATGGGGCTGGCCCAGCACAACGGTGCTGCTGGTGGCTGGGAATCGGGAGAGGAGGAAAAGTGCAGGGGGTGAGGTCTGGAAAAGTTCACACTGGGAGCTGGCACAGGCAGATCTTACAGGCAGTGTGTTAAATTGCCTCCGAATCACAGAGAGGAGGCAAGAGATGAGGAGAGAGCTGCTGCTGGGAAAGGGAACCCCAGTTTGTGTGTCCCAGAGCTCAAGAAGAAGGGGAATTGTATAAGCAGAGATGCCAACTCGTGCCAGAAAAGGCTACCTAGGAAAAGTTTGGACAAACCCAATGCAGAAAAAAAAGGAGGGTGAGGGGGAAGGGGAATGCAATCTCAAGGATCCAGCCAGGAACAGCTCAGAGGAGCAGCCAAAGCCCTGATGAACCTACCAGAAACCCAAATGAGAAGAGCTGAGGATGATTCAACATGGATGGCTTTGATCAGAGCACCAGCGCTGGCTGGAGCACTGGTACAACTAGCACCCAAACATTGTGCTTAAAGAATTTGCCAGGAGGCCCCCTCTTTTAGCAAGCTTCTGCCCCCATAATCCGAGCTCCGCTGCACTCGCTCTATTAAGCAATAACCAGGTTCCGGCACAGCCTCAGCAAATGACTGAGATCTCATTTATCAGGGGGGTCTCTGCAGTTTCTTGCACATTTTATTGCTGGCTTTTTTTTTTTTTTGTGCACAAACATGGTTCGGTATATTGCTGGGAGAGTCACCAGACTGTGACCCAGAGGGAAGCAGCTGATGACCCAGCACTGGGAACTATTGACTTCACCACCAGCACGTCAATGCTATAGATCACCGGGAGCAATTAGGGTGGCTGATTACCCCATGTGCAGCCTACGGGCAACCGTCCAGTGGAGACATTTTCCCCATGCTGAGAGCCAGCACTAAGCCTTGACAACAACATTTAAAGAACTGCTTTGAGGGTTTAAGTGAGATTTGAGTGATCTATAGATCCTGTGCAGGCCAAAGGTAGGAATTTCAACCTTGAAGACTCCAGTTTAATACCTACTGTAATTAAAAGGAGAGAGCCAACTTCCCTGCGGCACAGCCCCATTGACATCAATAGCATTACAGCAGCAGAGAGCCTTACCTTTGATCTCCAAAATCCATCTGGGGAGGAGATGAAGGACAGAATGTGCTTGCCCACAGGGCCAGAAGTCTCTGCTACCCAAAGGCTGACATGCATGGAAGCTTTCCTTCCTTCCTCAGGCCATACCGCCCACCTCCTACACCATCCTATTTCTTCTTGCAAGGTCAGCACTACTCAGACTGAGACACCTTTTCACCAAAAGGACCTTCCTTACAGATGCTCACCAGCACTTCAGCCTGGCATTCAGGCTGCCAGCTCCCTCGCAGCAGGATGGGGGCTGGCTCTGAGGTTTCTCTGTGAGGAGCAGTGGGTTTTGGGGACCTTTAGGCACAAACAGCTTCTCTACCCAACTCCATGTTCTTCCCAAAACATCTTGAGCATACGGGGACACACAGTTGGCCCTTTATAGCCCTTAGGACCTAAGAGCTATGAAGAATTCCCACTTCTTTCCTTTTCTTCTTTCATCCAACCTCCATTTCTCTGCCTCTTGCTTTTCCAGGCAAAGTTTTCCCACCCCCAGGCTCTGAAACCCACTTCTCCCTTCCACCAACCCATCTCCTTTCTGCTCTTGCTCTTATTCCCTTCTGCCTCTTTCCCACACCCTGTGGTGCTCCCTTCTCTCTCCTGCTTGCAGAAAGCTTCATACGTGCCTTAAAAAAAATCAGGTTACCCTGAGGTGTCTTTGCACGCAGGAAGCCTGGTACAGCTAAGCCAGGAATCCAGCTCTCCGGGGTAATCTGCAGAGTACGGCTGGTTATTAGTCACTACAGTAGAACAATCAACGCAGTTTCTGTAATGCAGTAAGATGGATTGAAGCTACTTAAGAATACAAGGAAATGGGATCAGTGCTTCGAAAAAAAAGTAGCTTGACTCACCAAATCCGCTTCCACTGTAGCAGCTCTGAGCTCACGCACAGCCTTTGTTTGCACACACTAATGCTGCAGCACAGATGCTTACAGCTGGCAGCACTGGGCCAGTGGTCAAACCCATAGCAGGGAACACCCGCACCTTATCCCGATGGAAATACATGCCTGTCCCATGCTAAGGAAACAAGGAGCAAGATGCAGCTCTGTCTTGGTCCCATTCCTTTCTTGTTACCTGCAGAGATCACACCTTAGCTCCATGTCTGCTTTTTCAGTCAAACAACTCTGCTTTTTTGGTACTTTTCCCTTTCAAACATGCTTGGAAAACAGAGATCCAGCACTTCCCATTACATCTGCACCAAGACCTGAGCAGACTGCAAAGTCTCAGAGGCTTCAAGCTACCTGCTCTCTCGCTTAATCACAAAGATTGATTCCACACCTCCCTTAAAGAGATGAGGCGTGATCAGGTACAAGAAGTCCTTCTCTTACCCAAAAAATATCCACTCTCCACAAATCTCTTCCCTCCCTGGAAATCAGCAGAGATGCTATTCCAGAAAATGGAGAAATGATCTATCAGCAGGTTAAAAAGTCTCCCCTGTGCCAGATCCCACTAGCCACGGCAGCACTGGGAAGGAGAGGACGTACCTATCTCTGGCCTGGCATCGCAGGCATTGGGAAGCATCCTCTGCAGAGGCATCTCCCACCTGAAGTGCCAAGAGCAGTATGTGACAGTGATCCGAATGGAAAAAAACATCGTCTTCTGCTGACTCAGACAAATGTCTTTACCTCCCAGAAATCAGGGGGTGGGAATGGCTCTGTAGAGAAGGCTGAGAGTCTGGAGGGAGGAACTGAGAAACAGCCAGGGTCACTGAAGAAGGCCTTGAAACTGCAACGTTTCAAGTCTCTTGGAAGACTATTCTGCACTTTTGCTGCCCAAGCCCTGGCCACAGGAGAGCAACCACAATAGCTGCCCTGCTGCCAAGGCAGGGAGAGAAGGAAAGGACCAGAAACTTGGAAAAGTGTGGGTGCTGCAGCTTATTTATACGTGAATGAAACCTAAATGTCTCCTGAGAGGGAAAAAGCAAGGCGGATAGAGTGCATGTAAAAATAAATAAATAAATCCCATTCTCTAAGCAAGGAGCACAAGTGCCTGGAGGATGAGGACACATCCCAGCCTCCTTATTTACCCATTCCACAAAGCATCTCCTTATTACTCCTGGTTATTGACTAAGTGTAAACTACTGTAGTCATCTAAGAATTGGGACCTGAGCCAATTTTTTTCTTCTGACCTTTGTGTCCCTCTGCCACAAGGCTGAAGGAAAGAGGGAAAATACTGACCTGGCCCTGACTGCCCTAATTAACCAGAGCCCTGATTGATTTTGATAAGTAGCTCTGGCCTCATTCATCAGCACAGCATTTACACAGATAAGCAGAAAAGCAGTGCATCAATCCAGACCCCTCCCCATCAGCACAGAGCTGGTGTAACAGTCACCATGGCCATGCTTTGCAGAGCCACAGGAACATTTTTAACACACCTCTTCACATGATGAAACCTCAGCATCTTTCTGGTTCTCACCCCACCACAATTTTAAAGAGCTTCTAAGGCAAATCCATCCACCTTCTGAAGACCTGACTGCAAAAATTACCCCTCAAAGGGCTCAGTCTCATTAAATTTGGGGGCTGTGTGAAGGTCCGGCTCCATCACAACAAGAGGCACCACCCATGGTTAGAGCTCATGCTCCCAGCCCACCTACATTACAGGATGGGGCATGCAGCTGCTGTAAGTAGACAAACCAAGGGCTGGCACAGAACTAAGCCAGAGGTCAGCAAGAAATTTTAGTCAAAAGGATAAAGGGGGAAAAAAACACTTGTGGAGCAGCACCTGCTTCAGCTGCTCGTTGGCCTCCTGCAGCAAAAGCTACACCAGAGCCTCCTGGTCCAAAGGGAAGGACTCCAGGTATTTTGCCCATCCGTTTTAAGGACCCTTTCCACCACCAGCTTTGTTTTTCTCTCCTTCAAGCAGGGGATGGAGAGAGAAAATGAATGCAAGCAAAGAGATACTGTTGATTTAATTGGCCATATTCGTCACTGGAGCAAGAAAAATAATCCTAGCAATAGCACTGGCTGGATGACACGCATTTAATTAGTATATGAGATGCATTTGTTTTGGTCAATGAAATATATATTAAAGCCTTCATCTTAACCTGACATTTCCAGGAAAAATCAGGTCTAAATAGCACTGTCCTGTGCTGCTGTGACAGCTGGGCACTCCCCTGCCACTCCAGCAAGCCCTAAGCAGTGCTCCTGCAGCCCCAAAGCTTCCCTGCTTGCCTCAGCTTTGCCTCTCCCTGTGCAGAGCCTAACTCTGAGCTGTTTCTTGCTCAGCTTTTAGGACACTGTTTTCCCATCCATGTACCTCCTGGCATCTTCACACTGCTTTTCCCAGGCTCGAACTAACCACTTTCCTCCATGGTGAGGGTGCAGCTGGTGCCATCCAGCAGCCCCGCCAGGGGCTGAGCGTCCCCAGGTCCCCGTGAAATCGGTAATTTTCCCTTGGCAAATTCACTGCCTGGTGATGAGCAGGATGCCAGGACAGGACCCAGAGACTGCGGGAGGCAAATCCGCCCCTCCACTGCCCCAGTAATTCTTTATCTGGGGAAGGTAACAGGAACAAGATCTTCATTCAGCCTCAATTCTTCTAGTCAGAGGTTTACAGCTAAACTGTTTTACTGAACCCCTCCTAAGTCTTTCATTGTGTTGCCCAAAGGATTATTCAGGGCACTGTCCCGGGGGCCCTGCCCTGAAGCAGAGACTCAGGACCAGTCTGGGGAAGAGCCCAATGTCAGGACCCATGGTCAGGATTTCCACTGCAAGAAGAGGAGCTCCACGAAACAAATTATATCTAATTAGAACAGGTGCGTGGTGCCCAAGGAGCGTCGCTGTGCAAACATTTACTCAAGTCTTTAAAAAGGCCTTTGTGGCAGGCAAAGCAAACAGCACTTCGACAGCCACGGCCAGTCCTCCCAGCCCGTGGGACCACAGCCCCACAAAGCAATCCATCAGAGCCCGTGCTCGCTCTCCAGCACAAGCCGTACATTTTCCATGCCTCTTTGGGGCAGGAGCCTGAGGTTTTGCTGAGGGCACATTCCTTTGCAGCAAGAGGTCAAACCAACCACGTCCTCCTTCCCAAATCCCTCGACTTCACCAGGTAGGTTTTGGCAGAGTGGCCTCTCTTTTCTTTTTCCAAGTCCCTCGCTGCAGCATGAGGAGACACCTGGCAGAACTGTTCTGCCTGGAAATCCATCCTCGGATTGTTTTATCTCTATTAGCCCTCGCAAGCAGATGACAGGGGAGCATGAACATAGACAGCGTGGGATGAGACATTCACCCAGCTGCTAGTTCAAAGGCATGTCATCATTTATAACACTCCCAGCTATTCCAACTCTCCCTACTTGTTCTCAGTTAAAAGAAAGAAAGAAACACAAGCCGTTTCTAGCCCCGTATATTTAGCGTTCAGGGAAGTGCTGTTTATTTTGGTGCCTTTGCTCTTGGGCTAGCACGGCTTCCCCAGCTCCACAGGGCTTCTCCCTTGCGGAGCGGCACTGCCAAGTTGTGCTGCAGCCCTTTGGCATCCTGCTAGCAGGAACAGCCAGCAAAGGGACAGGTGGGGACAAAGGGATGCTTTGGGGCACCCGACCAGCCCTGCCTGCTCCTCTCAGGTCCCACCGTGCAGCTGCTGAGCCCCCCGTGCTCCTGTCATCAGCAAGTGAAGCATCGCGCACTGGGAGAGAGTTCAAAACCAATATCGAATCAATCAGCTAAAAAGGCTTTTAGCTCTATTGGGCTGGCAATCCCACAGGACCAGCCCACCGGCACCTCACTGAAATAGGCTGCTGCGGGCTCGAGGAGATGCCCACGTCCAAGCCTCGGCCAGCCCTGGGACACCGCAGTGCCCAGGAGCAGAGGGGAGCGTGCTCTGCCCAGCACCTTCCCGCAGCACTGTCACAGCCTGCAGGTGACATCCACCCAGAGCCTCTCCTGGGACCCACATTTCCCCATGCACACTTCCAGCATTCGCAGCAGGGAGCAAGAGCCTGTCCCATAGCAGATCCATGAAGAAAAAGTGGTGTTTGCACATTTCCCATCCAGCTCCAGGCCCTTACAGTGAGCCCAGTGGGTCTGTAGGGGCTGGGAAACCTGGCTGGGACCCCAGGTTTGCTGCAGCCCTCTCTGGCTGAAGTAGGAGCACCTTACATCCTGCAGTGCCACCCCAGAGCTCCTATCCTGCTCTGAGAAGGGCAGCAACAGCAGCAGGGGGGAGTGAAGGCAAGGCCCTGCACATTACAAGCCTCTCGCTGAGTAATTTGGGCACGTTTCCAGCCCATCGCTAAGACAACGCAGAACCGACTTATCCCCAGAGACCGCAAATGGCCTGATCCAAATTCCACTGAAGTCCACGGCAAGGCTCATTACCTCTGTCTGGCATTAGCTCTGGCTCTTTGCTCACGATAGCTCCGAGCAAGAACTCCAAGGATCCCAGTGTGATTACCCAGGGAAGCATCGCTCCTCTCTCAGAGCCGGGGAAAAGCCTCAGGTCCTTCCCCACGCAAGCTGGGCTTGGTGGCACCCACCGAGCCGTTCAGGCTGGGTCCAATAGAGGGCAACAATATCACACGAACAGCTTCATTAAACTAATTGCAAACGGCCAAGGAGAGAATCGCTTCCCCCACTCCTCCAGAGCCAGGTTCATCCCCTCCCTCCCCACTTCACCAGGAGGACCAGCAGGCAGCCCAAGGCTTCACCAGAGCTGGTCAGGAGCAAGAAATCTGCAGGGTAGGAGCTTTGGGTGCCTCCGGGCCAGCTGTGCTGATTTTCCCCTTGGTGCCAGACCCAGAGCTAACAAATCCCCCAGTTTGGCCCCGCACCCAGCCAGCCTCTGCCTCCCCACCTGCAGCTCATTACAGCAATAACAAGATGCACTCCGTGTAGAACCACAACCTTCTGCGAGGCTGTTTTGCATAAAGACACCTTACACACTAGCAAACATTTGTTCAATTAACACTCTCGGTTGCCAGAGGCCTGCCCACAACCCCCATCGCTTTGCAGGGAAACACTTCCCCCAAAACCACAACCCGGCTCTGCCCACCCCGAGCAGGGGAGGCCTTAGCAGTGAGGCTGGAGGGGCTCCAAGCCCTCCGCCCCGTCCCCCCCAGCCCTGCCACACACCCAGGCACAGCAGCACAACGAGTCGGCGCAATCACCTTGCAAGCAAGAAGCACCCATGGGACGCTGGCAGCAGGCACCAATGCAAATCACAGAGCTGCTTTACAGGCGAGGTCTGGATTGCAGAGGACCTGGCAAAAGGACTTTTTGGGGAAAGCAGTAGAGAAAGCAGAGCTCTGAGTTATCCCTCATCAGCTGCAGGACTTGGCTGTGCACTCGCATAGTGAAATGAATTAGTGTAGCGAGTGTTGTGGCAGGTTAAGCTAATATTTTACTCGTCATCCACAGCAGGCAGGGAGGCTGCAGGCAGCCAGGTGCTGCAGCTCCCGGCGTGGGGTACCGCGGCTGCACGCGACCAGGCTTTAAGCTCTTATTACAGCAGGGTGGCATGGAGTGCTGGCAGCAGGGCTGCAGACAGCTCTGGGAGCTGGGATCTCACCCTCGCTCTCACCTGGGAGCCCGCGGAGGATTCCCACCCACGGCAGCAAAGTCAGGGCTTTACCCATCACCAGGACAGGCTCATCCCACCTCGTGTTCGGCTGCGACGTGGGTGGCAACCACGTCTGTCCACGTCTGTCAGTACGTTACGCACCGCATGTCTCCTGTCATCGACAGTGAACCGAGCCCAAGGAATTCGGTGGAAGCAGCAGAGGCGAAGAAGCTGGGAAGCCAGGATTTCACTTGGGTTGGCAGCACAGCCTCGGCCCCAGTGTCCCCGATGGGTTTGGTTGGAGCAGGCTCAGACAGGCAGCGTGCGTCAGAGCACGGATGAGAGCCCCGCTCGCCCAAATCCCAGGCTCCTGCTGTATCCCAACCCATCCTCCCTCCCTGTGGCGCACTGGCTTCCTCCAGCCCATCAGCCCCTTGCCAAAACCTGCTCACCAGAGCCTTGAGCCTCCCTGCGAGGGGCCATCCCACACCCTGAGCAAGTCCCCCTCGACCCAGGAGCCTGCACAAAGGCAGAACTCAACTCCTCAGGGCATCAGAAAAAAACTGGACCCGAGCCACAGCGTTGAGATCAGGGACTAAGTTACCTCCGGATCTGGGGGGACTGGGAGGAAAGGCTCCCTGCAGTCCTGAACCCAACAGCTGAGACAAGCTGGGAGCTGCAGTTTGACCAAAGGAATTCCTCCCACCAGCAGCTGCCGAGCCCTGTTCAAAGCCCTGAAGCCGAAGGCTTGGCCGAGAGCCTGGCGGACGAGCTCGCCTCTCGCTGGGTATGGATTTGTTTTCAGCTGGACTTACACGAGGAGATCAAAGCAGCTGCACAGTGCTGGGACAGGACTTACCCCGGGGCATTTTCCTGCGCAGTTTTACCCCCATCTCCATTTCGCCCAGGGGTTTCTGTGCTGATTTTCTGTAGCCCTCTGCAACTTGTGCACACCCAGGGCTTGGTGTCCCTCACCTCCTGGCACTAAATTTGCCTCCAGCCAGCAGCCTCTGGCAGAATACACCAAGATGAGTTCCCAGCGCTGTCTGGACTGCTCTCGGAGAGGCATTTTTGGCTGGCTACATGCTAAGGCTACCCTTTTGGCCATTCACATCTCTGCACAGGGGAAGAACAGACCGAAACCAGCACCAGCTGCAAACACACCTTGTGGGATGCAATCAGGGCACTTGTACGCAGACACTCCAGTCCTCTTTCCAGGAGGGAGAAGTCACCAGCTTTGTTTTTACAGAAGCAAGGCGAGGATGTAGCTGCACCTTTGGCTGTGCTGGCATGGACCATCACTGCACACACACCGTGCTGCAGCAAATGGACACTGTGGAGCCTTTTCCCAAGCCTGATATCGCACGTGGCCACCCACAACCCTGCACAAGAAAATCAACGTGTTCTTTCACTGCATTATGGTTTGCAGGGCACTTGCACACGCAGCTGGGCCAGCCCAAAGGGCTGAACTCCCCCTCTGCCAGAAAGTAAGAGCTGACCCCCAGTTCAGTGGGCATAGCACCAGGGCGATGCTACAGGGGAGCACAGAGGCTCCAAAACTGGTCCCTAAGCAGCAGCAGCAGCTCTCAAAGCCACGATTCACCCGCAGGGCTTGGTGCTGGCACACGCGGTGGGTGAAGCCTCCTGCAACGGCTGCGGTTATGCCGGGTCCAAGGGAGCAACCTCCCCGGCACCGAAATTATTAGGGCTGAAATTTGGGGGAGGCGTTTTTAAGAACAGATGGTCATGCTTTAGTATCGCAACACACTGCCAGTTAATTAATGCTAGCTGTAATTAAACTTTACACAAATTAGCTGTCAGCTATGCTAAAGGGAATCATTTCTCTCAAATGCCACCTTGAATCGCTGAGTTGTGAGACTTTTCTACAACGTAATTAAAAGCAGGAGGCTGGCATGGAAGGGGGCGGGCGGCAGGGGAGGGAATAGCCAGGAGATGAAAGCTGCAGGCTGGGAAGCAGCTGGATGATCCCCACCCTGCACCAGCAGCTCTGCTCCTTCGCTTTGGGGGACCCTGGGGGCTCTGCTTGGCTTTGATCCCCTCCAGCATACTAGGGAGGTTCCTTGCAGTGAGTCAAAGTTTTAGTTTGAAGCTGAGTTTTTGGATCACGGAAGGAGAAAGGTTTGAGCACGAGGCCCAAGCAGATGCGGTAAGACCTTGGCAGGATGGGGAGAAATTGGGTGAGGAGCTGTTGCAACGAAGCGCTTCTTCCACTCGGAAAAGTGGAAAACAAGATGTGTTTGCGAGGAGACGGCTGGTTTTGACAAGTCTTCTGCTTAGAAGAAAAGAAGTCTGTCAAAACAGCCATGTTGACATTTTCCAACCAGTTGCATTTTATTCAGGGTGATGATTTGGAAATTTTAGCTCATTTCTTTTTTTGCACGTTTGCCAGTGCTCGCTGAGCAGCGAGCCATGCTGTGACTAACCCAAGAGCACCACGAGCAAGCAGGCAAGCACTCCCTGGGGCTGGGGGACGGGAGCTTTAAGGCTAATTCAGCACAACTTTTGGCTAGGAATCAAATTAGGGAAACAGACAGCAAATGTTTTAGCACCAGATAATACTGATAGTAAGTAGCGGAGGTTTTCAAACACAGCCCTGTTTGCACACAAACGTACAGGACACAACATTGGGTACCTGAGCAAGGTGATGACAGCTCTAGAAGAAGCCCCAGGGTCTGGACAGGCTCTAGACAAGGGGTCCAGGAGGGAGGTGAGGCTAAAGAAGAGCCCACCCTCCTCCTGGGCTTTAAATAGCACGCATGAGGCTGATGAGGGCAATTAAAGCCAATTAGTGCAGTCAGGACCCACGAAGTCAAACCAGTCTTAAAGAAGAGCTCAGTAATCCCAGTTAATTTAACAGCTGCAGGCCTTAGGGCTCTTTCCCCGCTTTCTGGCTCTGTGAGCCACCTGTATCCCCGTCCACGTACTTGTGCATCACCACCCCAGCCCCACGTTGGACCGGGTGGTGGCCCCCAGATCAGCCCGGGGCTGTGCATCTTCCCCCGGGAGCTGTCTCAGGCAGCCCGAGGCGTTACTGATGCTCGCGGCTCGTGCAGTCGTGAGTAATTGATATGCCCAGATGTTTTCCACTCCGCGATACAGAGGAAAGCAAAAATCTCCGTGGTTCCTGCCAGGCTGACATGTGGAAAATTCCTGCCTGATCCCAGAGCTGCTAATCAGATCAGGCGCGTGAGGGAGCCTCAGCGGGCGAGCAGGTCTCAGGACGGAGTCCCTGCATCCCATCCCCGTGCTTGCTGCCCGCCCAGCATCCCGCCTCCCACCCTGACACCATTCGGGAGCACAGCTGGCCAGATGTGCACCCAAAAAACCATTTCTCCTTGACTCCTGCAGACAACTGTGCGAGGCTGGGGATGAGTTACAGTTGTAGCCTTGCTGCAGAGCTCCAAGTGTTACGAATATCTCGAGGGCAGAGCAGGACGGCCTCCTCCCCGAGGGCAAGAAAGGGGGGGATTTATGAATTAAGGTCAGCAAGGGCCACCATGTCTCTCTCCCCTGCTCCTCCCAAACACACACACTGCAGCTATTTTTCTCCTCCGGCAGCTGAATTAAAGCCCTTGGTTTGTAGCAATAGCAAATCTCATTTTGGAGGCTCTGAGCAACAGTAAATCCCTGGTCCCTTGCTCTCCGGCAGCCCTCGCTGCCCTGCAGCGTGTCCTCCTCCAAGGTTGCCTTCAGCTTCCAGCAATTAGGGCTTCTCCGGCATTTTGCCTGACGGGTTGGAGGCTCCGTTTCCAGCCTGGTACACGCCGAGGAGTTGAATTCCTCTGCAGCAGCCCGAGCCTCCCACCCCACCACTCACCTCCTACCTCCATCAGAGCATGCTTTGCCCCTCCGGTGTGGGAGCAGCGGTGGCCCCACAGCCGGGCAGGTTAGTGTGACCGTGTTCCCCCGCACTCTGAGCAGACTCGAGAGCACTTCTCAGCTTTCCTTTTTTTTTTTTTTTTTTTTTTTTTTCTGAGCTCAATCAAGGATCACATCAACTTCTCTTTTCCCCGCTGCTCTGTGCTGGGAGCTCATGATGAGGGAGTTATACACCCGTGACCCCTAAATCCTTTTCTGAGTCACTGCTGCTGCAAGCTCTGCTCTCCCATCCTGGAGGCAAACAACCCAGCTCCTTTGTTCCCACCTAAGCTACAGCGGTCTCGTACAAAGCACCAAAGGCAGCACTGCTATTTTACACTTCAGGAGTGCATTTTTTATATATATTTTTTCCCAAAGCAGCACAAAACATCCATAGTTCAGCAGTACCCGGAGTCCCCAGTGCACACCAAAAGGGATTGAGCTGTCTTTTACTAAGGTAGGGATGAAGTCAAGTGTTGATGGGAACCAAAATGTTTGCCCTTTCTCAATTTCTGAGCTTGCCCAGCCTGGAACTGGGAGAGACCCCAGCCCAAACGGCAGACAACCCCCCAGGTCTTTTCTCTGCCAAACACGATCCACGGCTTTTAATAGGGACTTCTCTGCCCACAGGTCCTTACTCCAGGGTGCACGGGAGAACAGTGTGCATGGGATGTGGGGCTCTGATTTTGCTAGTCCTTTCCCCTGCCAAAGGATGTTTGCCTGAAAGTCAACCCAAAACATCTCCCAGACACCTGCCCGAGCAGCGAGAGGCAGGGATCGGTCCCATCATTACTGCGCCGAGAGCTGCGGGCACCATCAGCTGCCTTCCTGCACCTCCTCCCATTCGATTAAGGAACAACATATTTTCCTCCCTGCCACCTTCTTTTATCTCTGCCTCCTTCCCGTGCTGCTGTTACGTTGTTTGTGCAATGGCAGGATCCTGGTCCCCTGCTCAAACAGCTCCCAGGAGCACGGCTCTGCCTGCAGCCTGCAGGCTCCGGGAGCTGGAAGCTGCAGTGATAAAGGGAGCTGTGCGTGTGTGCACGGGCGTGCATGTGGGTGTGCATGGGTGTGAGCACGTGTGCATGGATGTGCACGTGGGTGTGCATTCACGTGAGCATGCAAGGGTGCAAACCTGCACGTGTGTGTGTGTCTGCACGTGTGTGATCCCCACCTCCAGGCAGCACTGATACAGGGGAGTCACTTTGCTGGCCGGCTCTACTGGGGTGTTTTAAGGTAAAAAAGCATGGTTTTGGTAGCAGGAAAGGCGTGGATGTTTCATCCAGCAGCGCCCCGCTTGCAGGATGCTCCTCTGCATCTTCTGCTCCACGCTCTAACACAAACACAGCTGGGGAGAGCCGAAACCCAGCCTGGCTAAAGGTAGAGCTGGGTTAACGGCAGGGAGGATGTGCGGTGTGCGGGGAGGAAGGGCTGTGGGCACAGCAGGTGCTGCTGGCAGCCAGGCGTGTATTTCCTCCTCCGGTGGTGCTGAATCACGTTTGCCTCGCTCTTGTGGGGGCCTGAGGGCAGAGGGGTTTGTGCACCGCGTCTTTCTGACGGCCACGGGAGCTTTCCAGGAGGGATTCCTGAAGGAAACCCCAGCGCAGCTCACGGCGCTCAGGTACAAGGTGTCGGCTGTCACCGAGCGCCGTGAGATGCCGGGATACGGCCCCAGCCAATTTGTAGGCATCACAAATAAAGCTGACAGCGCTGACAGGGAACAACTCGAGGACGCTGCCTGCGGGGAGACCCCACCACAGCTCCAGGCTCTGAAGCTATTCAATAAATTCCTGGATTTAAGGCCAGGAGAGAGCGTTCAATCATCCCGGCTGACCTTGTGCATCGCGTTTCCCCCTGGCACAGGGGATGGCGGTGACGGGTGCTTGATTGGAGCCGTTTCGGTGCGGTACCCGGGGTGCACTTGGGGTACCTGAATCACTTCCCCTGCCTGAGCCAGCTCGCGCCGTCTTGCACATCTCTCACTAAATCAAAGGACCCTCGCTCTCCCTGAAGGTGGTGCCGTGTTGTGTGCTCAGCGGGGAGCATTTTCAATCGCTCTCTGGCAGGGCTTTCCTCCGCAGAGTCCCTGCACTGTGTGCCAGCCCCAGCTTCGGGAACACGCCTGGCACTGCAGAGGTACGGGGGGGGGGTCTTGGCTCTCCAAAATAAGCACCTGGGAGGTGAGGTTCTGAGCACATCGCCCAAAGCATCACACGGGGCAAGGCGGTGGGGAGAGCAGCCTGAGTTACACCAGCAGGCTTCTGCCCTGCTGCCTCTTGCTGTCACAAAAACCCAGAGCAAGGGACAAATCCAGGCAGGCACGGGTCTGGTTTTGGTCCCTGGGGCTCTGCCACCCACCTCCAAGGGCTCACCCCAGCTGACGCCGGGTTAGGAGGAGAATCTGACCCCCGTCATCACTGGAGGGGATCGATGGAGTTAGCCTTTGGGTGAAAAACTGGGGAAAACTGAGAAATGCTTCGGGCTCCAGCAGTACGACCAGGAATCCTGGGCACATCCAGATTGAATCTCCACGATGTCAGTGCTTCGGGAATTCAGCAAAACCCAGCAGAGTTGCTTTGAGTCTGTAGCAAGGTGGAAGAGCAGAGCTGGGCTAGCAGGAAGACAGACGAAAACGAGAACGAGCCCTTACAAAGCCACAGGCCCGGGTGCCTGCTGCCATCCTGAGCCCAGGTTTTGCTCACCCAAAATGCTGCCGTGCGTTTCCCAACATCAGAGCACGGAGGCACTCATCCTGCTGCAGTCCTGCTGCTGGCAAGCGGTGCGGGACCTGGTGCCGGTGCCACCCAGCTTCTCAGCTTGCCCACTGAAATCTGGGACAAGGAACAATTTCTCCGAGCTGTATTCTTCGTGCATTAACTTTATTGATGAGCAACACAGCACGTCGGGCAGGATGAGGACCCTGGTAAATGAAGCAATACAGAACTGGGGCTGAAGGCAGGTAGCAACCTGCCCATCTGAAGCTCTGGAGTTCAAGAAACGTCTCCTTAAACAGGGCTGCAATTTCATGAGTCTCTGCTCTGCACTATTTGCTTTTGCTTTATATTGTGCTTGGAGGGCTCTGGATGACAAGGACACTATTATTATTATATACTCCTGCATGTGTGTGCCTGCACGCTGGCTCAGGTGTCTATCGGTCGGAATAAATTACAGGGAGACAGCGAAAGGAAATGTTGCGTTTCATTAAAGCACCGCTTTTCATTTGCACTGGGAGTTTCTCCGGTTAGAAGTCAAACTGCACACCCGCCACTTGCTAATTGCACTTTTCAGAATCAAAGGCTTTAGCCAAAGGGATAAATATATAAAATTGTCGGGAAGGAAACATTTTCTTCTTGAATTCCAAGTAAAAACTGAACTAATACAGCCTCTTTTGATAATAAAAGCAGCAGAAACATATATCAGATCTCTGTGGCTATAGGCAGCTTGAAAAGGAAGAAAAAGATTCGCTTATCGGGCCAGGAGGACTTTTCTAAGTGACTGAAATTACATTAGGAAAACCATGTCCCTGTTTCCTTCGATAATTATCTCGTGTTGTTTTAGCCTCCTTTCCAGGTAGCTCCTTCACCCGGAGATTTGCTCAGTCTCTGCTTTTCCCTGCCTCGCACCTCACCTAGGAGCTGAGAGCATCGACGAGATGCTGTGCCCAGCAGCCCCGGGGGCCCCGTTTCGGGATCCTGATGCTCTCCATCTGCCCACTTCCCTTTCCCCTCCCTCCTTTTTCCTTCTTTTCCCAGCCAAACCGTGGCCATTCCTCACTCCTCGGGCCCTGGGACAGGGAGATGGAGGACAGAGTCACGCGTTGTTAACCCCCACTTTCCTGTGGCTGCTGGTGATTTATTACGAGCAACGAGGCATGAGGACAGCCAGGCGAGGAACGAGGAGCATCTTCACTCCGTCCCAGCTCCAGGCTGTTTAATAAGCCCTTTTAAAGGCAGGGGGGGAGCAGTACTTATTGGGTGAAAAAGTAGAGGACATTGGATTGTATTTATTTTATGTCTTGGTTCTTAAGGAGGAAAAACGTCTCCATTTCAGAGCAGGCAGCCTGAAAGCACAATGTCTGCAGCACACCAGGAGGACTCAGCCTTGAGCGGTGAGGCCGGATCCTGCTCCTGGTCACAGTTTCAGAAGGCAAAACCTATAGACAGGCCGGGTTATTTATGTATTTTCACCTGGTTTCTGGCAAGGCTGATGTTTTGGCTCTGTTTTCATCAGCCGGCTTCCTTTTTTTTTGTCCTGAGAATCAATTTAGTTCACCAGTTTAAAAAGAAGGAAAAAAAGAAAAAGAAAAAAAAAAAAAAAAAAGAAAAAATCCATGATTACTAAATAAATAAATAACAAGAATAAAAACCCTACTGGAAATTCTGCAGCATTTTGCAAAAACGACTGTGAAATTTATGGAACGACAGCTAAATTGAATGAGATTAGGAAGAAAAGGGCCTGTCTATTTATGTGAAGAGTTTTCAGAGTTATCATAATTAATTATAACAAACATTTCGTAATGCACATTAAATCTCAGGCTTGGAGGCTCAGGCTGGTTCCCAATGCTCAGGCTGGGATCTTTGCTCGGTGGGGGCTGAGCTGCAGCCGGAGGCAGCCCCAGGACTGCAGAGGTGTAACGGGGAGCAGAGTGCGACCCTGCTCCTCCACCCGAGCACCGAAATGATGCTCAAAATGCAGCAGTGAGCCTCATAATCCTTAAAAACCTGCGGGGAAGGGTTTGTGCAAAGGAGCCAAGCCTGTCTGTGCTTCTCAGAAGTGCCGTGGAGGGGCTGGGCTCCTTGCAGCAGGATCAGACCCAGCTGTGCACAGGGAAACGCATCGGGCAGGAGGGAATAAAACCAAGACAGGGTCAAAAATGCTTCCTGTGGATCCAAGTGATTGGAGGAGGTAACGGTGGACTCAGCTTGGCCTCACTCGCCCCTTCCATTGGTCCTGGGGGGGTGGACAGGCACTAATGATGCCAGCATCGCTTGCTAGGATTTAATTAGGTGCTGGCAGCCGTGGATCCAGCCCCACCTGCGGCTCCTGATGCTGCCCAGGATGCTGCCCAGGATGCTGCCCAGGATGTCCCGAGGTGTAGCAGCCCACAGGAGAACCTCCCACTGGTCCTCCTGGCTGCCCACTTTGGAAACGGGCTGACAAAATGATTTCACGTGGGGAGAGATGCATGGGCAGAAAACTGGGTGATGCCATGGATGGAAGGGGCTACTTGGAGCTGAATGATCCTGACCCGGAATCAGGTTTAAATCTCCTTGCCTGTGCAGTTTGGGTGCTAAGGCACGAGGCTCACAGAGCGCCGTGCAGCCCCACAAGCACGTCTGGCTTCATGGCTCTGTGTGGCCAAGGGTGGCAGGAACCACACACTGCCCCAGCAAATACATGAATCACCAGATCTGCTGGGAGAACTGATGCAGGCAGAGCAAAGGCAGAGAAAAATCCCCTCTGCCAGGCTCCACGCACTCTCACGTGGGCAAACATCAGGCTCGGTGTCCCACCTTTGCTCTGTCCTGCACCCCAGGAGTTGGAGGTAACCCGTCCCCGTGTGAGCAGGGCTGACCCTGACGCAGCCAGCTCCCTCCCGACCTCCCAGCAAGGGCTGATTGCTTTCACCTGCAAGCCCTTCCCAGCTCTTCAGATATATTACTTGGGGGCTTTTCTGGTCCCTGAAGTGAAGGCTAAAAAAAAAAAAAAAAGATGCTCAGGCTGGATTTATCTCCTCCAGCGCAGGGACCCAGACTCACGCTGCCTCCTGGAGCCGGTGCTGCCCAGCACTAATTAACCACTGCCCTGGCTGCCGTGGGACCTGGCTCTCCTCGGACAAAAAGGAATAAACCCAGCGAGTGTGTGCATCACCCATTTTTTTTTATGATCCCCACTGGGTGAGGACTTCACCCCGAGTCCTGCAGGCAGGGTTAGCTCAGTGCTGCAGAGCCCGGGGTTGCTTTAGGTGCAGGACGCAGTGGGGCCAATCCTGCTGCGATGTCCTCAGAGAGAGCCAGGAGCTCGGCATGCTGCCTCCTGGCATCCCCAAGGTCTCCTTGAATATTTGGCCCAGCGACAGCATGAAGACGTTTGGACGGGCTCTAACTGGAGACATTTTGTTATTATCACAGCCTTGTGCTAATCAGCACTGCCGCCCCAGATTAAATCTCCCAACTGGATGCAACTCAGGCAGATGATCACAGAAGGGACACCGGGGACTCTGTGGCACCCTGGCTGCCCCACAGCACCCTGTCACCTTGTTCCCAGCCTTAGGGACGCAGCCCCTGGGCGCAGCATCGCCCTGCCAGCAGCATCCCATGGCCGTGGCCGTGCTCCAAATAGCCGCACCACTGATTTGCGGCGGCCTGCAGGCATCAGCTTGCCATGCCAGGAGGTAAATCATTGCAAGTTTTTGTGCTTTCAGCAAAAATGAGAAAGGAAAGGAAGGTGGAATTTAAAATAAATAAATAAATAAAACTCCTGCAGCCCCCCCAGCAAGGGAATAAACTGCTGCAGAGCTGCACTTGACCCTGGCTGCTGCACCAGAAGGGCACCCGGGACTGGTTATGAGCCAAAGGAATACAGCCATGCTGAGAGAAGGGTGAGACCCCCCCCAGGATCCCCAGTGCTACCCTGGCACTGGTAAACATGGTTCCGCAAAGGCTTCCATGCCCTGGATTTCAGTGAGCAAGAGCCTTGACTTCCATAGTGTGCAGTCCTTTTGTTTCCCCAGCACTAAGGGCTCCTGTTTGGCCTCTGATGGTAAAATATTCTACTCTAATGTGCATAACAGGTTGATATCTAATATACAGAGCTAGCACAAAGCCTGTGTTTTACCCCTCTGGGCAAAATGATTGCGCAGAGCTGGGCATGGCAGCTCTGCAGGAAATCCTGACCCCCTGGGCTGGATTCCCACCATCTGCAGTGGTACAAGAGCAGTTCCACTGCATTGGCGGTGCTGGTGAAAGGAGAGGAATTGAGCATCTCCCACAGACTGAGCCCAGGTTTGCACATCAGACAGGTTGGGGTTAAAAAGCTGTCTTTGGTGCAGAATTTTGTTTGAAGCAAGGTTATGGATTCAGCTGCCAAGGGCACCTGGATGGGGCCCACAGGTCTGGCATAAAAAAGAAAAAGTCAAAAAAAAAAAAAAGGGATTAAATGCTTCCCCAGGCCAGGAAGTATCTCAATAGTTAACAATAAATAAATAAATAAATAAAAATAAAAAGCCCTATTAGGCCAATGCAACTCCACTGAAAATTTTTACTTAATCGGCTACCATGATTGTGCCAGATGGATAAAATTAAACCTACCGAGGAAGATCCACATGTGCTTTTCTTCATTTGCAACCAATATATCAACTCAGCCTTCCTGTATGCATTTGTGAAACACAAATCTTCATGCTTTTGGAACCTAGGAATAAAGAAATAATGGCATAGAATTAAGATAAATATTTGGGGAAAACACATTTCCTGTCATTTAAAGAAGAAATCTTTACACAACAGAAAAGCTGGCAGGTCCAGCACAATGCTGCTGATCCCCAGCTGAAAAAAAAATCATTAGGCAGGACTCAGGAATCATGAGACTGATGCAAAATCATTAGATTTTTAAAATGGAGATTAAATCACACCCCTCGGTACATGTCCCTGCTCCCACACTGCATGTCAGAGCAGCAGCAGCAGGGTACGCATGTCCGTGGGGAGTTCTGAGTGGGAAAATCCAAGGCTTGTGCTGCTATAAAAGAGCTGTAGTTCTGCATTGTCACTTCAAAAGATGAGCTAAATATATATATATATTATATATATATATATATATATATATATACCTGGATATAATGTCTCTCCCAGGCCTTCCCCGTGGGCACCGTCCCACCCTTGCAGGGTCCAGGGAGGTTAATAGAGCCATCCCTGCCTCCCCCTTCCGGGCAACAAATCCATTATGGGAACAGCGAGCTGCCTTGGACTCGTCAGCCTGTACCTTTTATCCATTTTGGCAGAGGAGCATAATTGACTCATGTCATAAATCAAACATTTCTCCCCGCAAAGCTCCAGCCGCACTTTGAACGCTTTTGTTAATGGGGTTGGGGACACCCTGTCCCCAGCGGCTGAGCTCGGACCCAGATCCCCCCTCCTGGGTGCAGGGGGACAGGAGTGGGTCAGGGGTGCAGGGCAGACCCTGGGGTGGGGTGAGCTGGGGACGGGGCTGTCCCCAGAGCCTCTTTCGGAGCAGCCTCTGTCACAGCAATGGGGAGACTGCAGGGTGGGAGAGCCCAGAGACCCCCAGCTTTCCCCACTGGCACCCAAGGGGCAGAATCTATGCACTTACCCCGATCAGCTCCTTCTGTCACCATAGCTGTCCCTTGTCCACCTTGGGGACCCTGCCAGAGCCTTCTCCAGCCTTGCACCTGCCCCATGGGGGTGCTGGCTGTGTGTAGGATGTGGGTGCTACCCCTGTGTGTAGGATCACCCCTGGGTGTAGGATCACCCCTATGTGCAGGATCATACCCGTGTGTAGATTTACCCCTGGGTACAGGATCACCCCTGTTTGTAGGATTGCCCCTGTGTGTAGGATCCCCCCTGGGTGCGGGATGGCCAACGCCTGTGTTTGCTCTGGGGACGGGGTGGCCCAGGCCCTGCCACAGCTGAGCCCAGGCCCTGGCGCGCCCGTCCCTGCCAAAGCCAACGCGTCCCTGCTGGGACTGACGCGACCACCATTAGAGGCTCCTGTAGGAAAATTCCAGCCTAAGGCTCTGAAAGCGAGTTAGGGACGGGAAGAAAAACACAAATGAATTTAATAAGTGCTTAATTGGATTCTCCACAGCGGAGAAAGCTGCTGCTTCCCAGCAAACGCCCCCAGCAGCAGGCCGTGAGTCAGCCCGCTCCTCCCAGTCACACCAGTGCTGGGGGGAGGCCAGGTCTGTCCTTGGGTGACCACAGCCTGGGCATGGCCTCATGTCCTCGGCAGGCCCAGCCCAGCCCAAATCCAGGGGCTGGTGGCAGGGTGAGTGCCACAGTCGGGGCACCTGCGAGCACCCAACTGAAAATGGTGGGGAACAAACCCCAGTGGTAAAATTGTCCCTGTGGGCAGGGATGTGGGATTTGCCCTCACCTGTGGGGCTGCTGGTGCCCTCCTCCCACAGCTCCTGGTCATTGGCATCCCCTCCATCACAACCCTGTGTCCCCACGTGTGGCCCTGTCCCCGGGCCCTTCTCCCAAAGAGGGGAGCTGCCTCGCGCTTCCCCAAATTGACCCACCCCGGCTACAAATAAAGAATCTATGAAGCAAAGCCGCATTAAATCAATGAGCCAATGTGCCTGCTGCTAAGATAAGCACAGCTACCGGGGTCTCTTGCTCCGTCATTAGTACTGGAGGATTCTTAGAGCCAGAAAACCCGGGGAGACTCATTAGGGGAAGCGCCACTTCTGGCTGGATTTACCGAGAGTCTCTCTCCAGCCTCCGCGCGCCCCTTTCTCGCTGCAGGAAGCCCTGCCCTTGCTCTGATCTGTTATGCAGCGTGCGGAGCCCATAAGGCTTTCAAAAATAACACGCTATTAAAATAGTTTTAATCAGAATTCCTCCAGCCAAGACACAGCAGCCAGAGATCCCGCTGTCTTTGGCAGAAAGGAGCTCGGAGAAATTAAGCGACGAGGGGAGGAAGTGATTTCAAAAAGCCTGGCCGTATCTCGCTCCATCAGGATGGACCTGGAGTTTTTCATGGGGTTTGTACCCAGGAGGAGCAAATCAGTTTGGCTGTAAGAACAAATTTAGATGAAGAGACGGAGATCCAGCTGCAGCTCCTGCCTCTGCTGAAGGTTTTCTCTATGATCACGTAATTTCTCCACGCCGCACGTTCCCCAGCAATCAAATGTGTTCTCGTTTCTCTTCTCTTCCCTCCTGCCCTGCCTCCTTCTCTGGAGTGCAGGTTTCTCGGGGTGCGGGCACGGCAGTCGCAGCTGCAGTGGTTGGAGAGCATCAGAGAGAATGAGGAGGAGCGATCCCTCGGTGCAGGGACAGGCTGGCACGCGAGGAGCTGACAGGAGCCCTTCAGAAATGAGACCCGGAGGCAGCCTTTGAAGGAGCAATCCTCAGGTCTGGAGACTTCAGCTCCCTTTTGGCACCTGGGGAACTCGGTGGGCCCAAGACCCCTGCAGGGAACCAGTGTCCGAGAGCAGCAGGTGCTGCAATAAAAAAAAAAAGCAGGTGCTGCAAAAAAAAATTTGGCCAATACGTGGCAACAACATTGCACACAATGAGGCAACGGGATCGACTTTGCACAGTGCCCGTGCAAAAGTATTTTTGGCAATGTCAGCGTCCAACCGATGGACTTTGGGATGACTCCTGGACCAGAACATGGCTGCTCGTGGTCTCCCGCTGAAGGGCAAGGGTCTGCTGTGGCTTCCTGGCTGAAATCCAATGTGCTCCATGTGTTCTGCCCTTTCTGAGAAAGATCAGACCTGTGACATCTCTGGGAAGTCACCCCCCATCGAAGTCCAAAGCAGGGGCTGTAAATCAGAGCTGGATTCGAATGATTTTTTTTTTAAGTCTCACTTGTCTTGGGTGTGGATTCTCCAGGGGCTTGTAGGGTCATCGCTGCAAACCTGCATTCTGCCGTGGGACTGAGAATTTCTTCCCTTTTATCCCCAGCAGCTGATGCTCCCCATCCTGCTCTGAGGAGGAGGCAGAGGTGGGCAGCACGTGGCCTGGGCTCCCAAAGCCATTCAGGTCCCTGCAGAAATATTTTGGAGGAGGCACCTGGAGCGCACAGCAGCCTGAGCTTGAGTGTGTTCGCTTCAAAAAATAATACTAAAAAATAAAGCAGATGGTCTATCGCCGAGAGAAACAGGCAAACAATGAAAGGATGCATCGAAAAAAGCCAACAAAAGCCAGGCATTCAGCATTGCCAGAATAACCTCAAAATACACTTCTTTTTTATTATTACTCATAAATTGCTATGAATTGGAATTTTTCTTCACTTCCAGCAAACTGGGGGCTTGCGATGGCTCTGCCTATTTCCATCCCAAATGGAGGAGAGGGCTTCCATGCTATGCCCTCCTAATCTTGTAGGGAAAAGGGGCTCAGCCTTCCCTCACCACCCACCAAACAAACCATTTCATTTGCAAACCTCCAGGCTGCCATGGCCCAGTTCTCCCAGTTTAACAGCCCCAAGCCCCAGCACCAGCCATGCATACTGGGAAGAGCCCAGTGGGTGGCATCTCCAGGAGTTTCCTGTCCAGCGTGGCGTGGAAACATACCACCACGGCCCCAGATTTAATTAAAATAAACCATCCTATGCCATCCAGAGCCTCGTTGTTTTGCGGGGTTGTCTCAATAATTATAAAATAAATTGCATTTCTATTGTGCCTTTCATCCCTGGATCTCAAAGTGTTTTACAAGCATTAATTAATTTAGCTTTCAAATAGCCTCTCCCTCTGATGTCGTATAAAAATTTAATAAACAGGTAGTTGGAGAGGTGGGGGGGATGCTTGGGGGCATGTGGCAGGTCAGAGGCAGCTTTGGAAGGAAAACCCCTAAAAGCCAAAGATTTCAAGTAACGAGGGTGTCAAAAATAGAGGAAAAAGCTGTGAAATAGGGGCATGGCCATAGCAGCATCCAGCCCTCAACAGTCCCCCTGAGCCCCCCACGCCTGCGTGGTGGCAGGGAAGGGGAAACCCCAGCTGCGAGTGGCAGGAGCTGTTAAGGCACATGACATATTGAGGGAATTAAAACACATTTAGGGAAATCTCCAAATAGTTTTTTTTTTTTTTCCTTCTTTTTTTTTTTTTCAGCTTTAAAGAATAACACTGACTGTCTCAAGCTGTGGTAATGTATTCAGGCAACACAACTGAGTCAGAGCTAATTGAATTTAAAAGCAGGTATTACATCTGTGCCTTCGGAGTGAGTACATCCTGAAAATCACTTCAGTGATGAAGTGTTTTACCCAACTACTACTTAATCTTTTTACATAGAAAGCAGAATTAACCCTGCTGTGCAGCCTTCATTAAGGGAACCAAATGAAGTTACCTGGTGAGGTTCAAATTTGCTGCAAGTGGTAAAACTTCAGCTGAAGTTTCTTAAATCCAGAGGGACTCCTTTATTTTTTTGTTAAAATCCGCCAAGTGCTTTAAACCAGGTCAGTTATCTGGGTCCTGCTCGTCTTTCCTTCGTTAAATCCGGGAGGAAATCAGCACACCTGTCCCTGTGTATAAACACGGAGATGAGCAGAGAAATGGGTCATATCCCGCCCTGCTCCTCGTGCCTCTCCCCGGCAGAGCCCGCGCCGGCTCCCCCTGCCCTCTTTTCCCCCTTCCCATCCCGTTTTCTCTTTCCAGGAGGAGAAAATAATTGAAGGAGAAAATGTGCCCCAGAGAAAACCCAATAAGCTGTGCCCCCACTGGTGCTGAACCTCGTCCAGAGCCCCCTGCTCCCCATGGAGCAGGGCAGCAGCCCGAGGGCAATGAGATGTGAACTTGGCCCTGATGGAGTAAAAAAAAGCCTATCACTTCTTTACTACTTCTCCTTCTTCTAAATAAATAGATTAATGCTTACTTTACATGGTATTACTTTAGATACTTGGTATATCACTTCATGTATATTTTACTTACGTATTTATATATAGCATCTATTTATCTATCACTTTATATACTTGTTATATCACTTTATATATTTATAACACGTATCTTTATATAGATTACTTTATACACTTGGTATATCACATTACACCAAGTAAAAGCCCAAAGCCTTCAGCTGAGCACCAGAGCTGGGTGCACCCCACCAGCACCCTCACCCTCAGGGTGCCGGGGGGGTCACAGATCCTCCTTTTCCTGCGAATGGAGAAGGAAAAAGGCCCCACAGAACCATTTCCAAAACTATCACAGCGAGCGCCTGGTTTTGGCTGGCGGTGCTTATCCAGCAGCTCCTGAGGCAGGCACCAGGGAGCTGGGAAAGCTGCGGGGATCCCCTCAATGCCTCATGAATTTCAAGCACAGACAATTGATTTACATCGCCAGAAATTTACAAGGGTAAGGAAAAAAAAAAAAAAAAAAAAAAAAAAGAGCTCTTCACCATTCATTAATTTTCTCTAAAATTCATTCATCCAATTAGGCAGCTGAAATGGTGCGTTGTAATTTAGATACCCCGTGACACACCATGACTATTGATGGTTCCCGATTCAAAGGGAACAGGAACAGAATAAATCCCTGGCTACGAGCTCTTCAAAACCTAATTTCCTTCCAGTTATGAACCAGGAAATCATCCGGAGAAATCAGGAGAGATTCAGACAAATTTATTTTGGGCATCAGGAAATGGAGCAGATTCTTCACTGGCCATGAGCAAGACTGTTCAGCTGTAAATGTTAAGATGTTTTTTTTTTTTTTTTTTTTTTTTTTAAAAAATATTTTAGTATTTTCCATTGAAGAATCTGAAATAGGAGAGCCCACCCTTGTGTGTCTGCCCCGGGAGGACATCTCCTATAGCACTGCCAGCTTGTTTGATTGGAGTTTCATTTCCAATCTCGGTATCTTTATTAGCAGCCAGAGGCACCAGGCAGGACAACTGCCAAAGTCCTTACATCAGGTTTGTGCTGCAGAGGGCAGGTTTTAACAATAATAAACAAGGTGATTTGACGTTGCCTCTTTGCCATGAAGAGTCATTGCAATTTTCTGACCGAGCTGGACGTGGATGTTATCAGGGACACAGAGCAGCGCCGCGGAGCCACGAGCATCACCAGCGGGGTGCTCCCGCTCCACGTGGGCAGAGGAGCTCTGGCCTCTTATGCAGAGGAGGAAAGCAACATGTAAGGTGACAAGACTCCCTTTGAAAGTTGAAGTAGCTATCCTGGGGAAAAAAAATCACCTAAGTATTAAACATGAAAACTGGGTTTTCCCCAACTTCTCTTTCTGCCTCTCCCCCATGAGCAGGGGCAATCCAACCCCTTGTGTGCAAGATGCACGTGGCTAGCCCAATTTAAAGCAGCTGAAGAGGGAAATTTGTGCCAGGCTAAGTGACTTGAAGCCCCAGGAAGTCCATCAGAGGCTGTGGATGAGGACTGACGACTTCGTGTTCTCCAAACAACCACGAAACCCCACCGCTGCACTCAGGGTCCTGCTCCACCTCAGGGCTATGGTAACACACGGCACATATAATACAGCCATAAATATTCAAGTCAGCTGGCTTCATCCTTTAAGTGAATATGGAGATATATATAGACACGTATTTAGAGAGAGTTATGGGAGTGCAACTCATCATCGTAACGCACTTACCGAGTTTTCCAGGATTTAGGGTGAGATCCAGAGATGCACTTTGGCTGCTTTAACTTGGGCAATGCAGTACCTACATTAGGGTGGCCAGTCCCACAGGCTGCCCCAAGGACACAGTGTTCACAGGCGGTCAATACTGAGAATGTTTTTGGAGAGGATCCGAAATCTGCAGCCCCCAGGGCCTGGGGAGCCCAGGATGTGATTCCAACGACCGCTCAGCTCCTGGTTCAGAGCCCTTCCCTGCATTTCGGTGCCATCTCCATACCCCGAACAGGGATGATCTTCTTTCCTGGGCTGCATGAAATGCCTTTCTGATGCCCTACAGAAATGCTGGGGTTGAGGCCCCACACCCTAAGGCTCAGCCCAAGCTCCCAAGCCACGCCACAAACCCCCTTGGTGCAAAAAAGCCGCGATGCAAGCCGCGGGAAGCCGCAGAGGTTTTGAGGCTTCCCCCGATCGCACTGCCCTCCAGATGCATTTCTCTATGACACCATTGCCCTAACCCATGCCAGTAGGGGAACCACCTAAAACCTCTGCCCGGTTGGGTCAACCGAAGCCTTGGCAAGGCAGTCCGTGCTGTGACAAGCTGCGCTGCGGTGAGAAGCATCAGCCCCTTTTTTTGGTTAATTTTTGAAAATCAACCTCTAGAAAAGCAAAGTGAAATGAGGAAATGCCTGGTGCCAGGCCTCTGTCAGCACCGGGGAAAAAAAGTCCCTTTTCCCCCAAAGCCTCCCAGATAAAAAAAAAAAGGAAGAAGTAAATAAATTTCACTGAGCCTTTTGAAAATGCTCTAATTGCCTTTGTGGTCTAATTGCTCCTGGTTTTACAGCCTCATTTCTTGTCATAAAATTAGTCCCACTTTTTTACGCTTTTTCCTTTGCTACTGGTCTGTGATTATTATTTTTTAATTGCTTTGGTATGTTGATCTCTCCCACAGGTCCCTGGGGAAGGGGGCAAGGGACCTCATCCTGCAGCTGTCGCTGTGCGGAGGATGCTGCAGCTGCTGAAAGGAGGCGGCTGCTTGATTTCTGGGGTGAATTTTGGCATTCCTCTCCCCACGATTGTCTTTAATGCCCGAGAACAGGGCTGGGCACGGAGACCATGCCTTGAGCAGAGCTCAGCCGCAACAGGAGGAAACTTATTAGAAGCGTAGCCATTTCTATCAGAACTTTCCAGGGGGGAAAGAAGAGATGGAGATACAAAATGCAACCATTGGGAATGTAATAAGGGCGTCCAAGGAAACAAAACCACCTGAAAGAGATAAAAGCTGCATCATCTGTAACCCTTTTAATAACCATCTTATTTCAAACAGCACCAACTTCTTCTCGCTGCCTCTCCAGAACAGCATCTATATTTGTTTTCTTTTTGATATACAGCTGCAATAGGAAGCCATGCGTGAAGTTTATTAAGCCTGGGTAATTTTCTATCAGTTCTGCGTGCTATTGATTTCATCTATACTGTTATCTGGCTCTGACTGAACCTGAAAAGTCATTTAAAAACAAAAAAAGCATATAATTCTTCAAAAATACAACTATTATGGGATGGAGGACGTTGCCATTTTGGATGCATTAACAACATGTTGAAAATGAATGTGTCAGAGATACAAATCTTATTAAGGAGACTTTGATGATACCGAGACTAGAAGGGAGGGAGCTGTCGGAGCCGAACCCGGACGCGGAGCCGAATCTGAACTTCACTCTGCAAGTTTCTCTCTCAGAGGTGGAGGGAAAATAGGATTTGCTTTGGCTTTCATCCAGCCCTGCTTCATCCTGAACCACTGTCCAACCTCTCCCACGTCCTTGGAGTTACTCCCAGTTTGTGGCATAAGCAAGAGTGAGATCAGCCCGAGCGGCTCTGCCCAGCGCGCTGGCGATGCTCGGAGCTGGCGTGGGGCCACCTCGGGCTCGGGAGCCTTGCGCAGTGTCACAAATGCAGATCCTCAATGCAGAAGAGCAAACCTCCGAGCCTTCCCCGGGCCACAAAGGCTTCGTGAAATCTGCATCCAAACCCAGGGCTTGCCACGTGCTGCACCGTGAGATGGGAGCACGCAGAGATGTGCGGCTGGTGGGGGACCGTGTCCAATGCACCCCCACAACCAAGCGTAGCCCCCCCAGCCAGCAAAGTATTTTTCCACACCTGGATCATCAGCTTCATATTTTGGGCTCCCCAAATCAAAAAGGCAATGGTGACAGAGCGAGTTAGACACAAGTCCTGGTCAAAGCCAGACCCAAACCTTGCTGGAGCTGCAGGATGCCAGGATTTGGGCCTGACCCTTCTGCACTCATTTTGTCAGCTCCCTCATCTGGCTGGCATGAATGACCATGCAGTGACATTTAAAAGATATTAATTAAGACATCAAAATGTATTCCTCTAATTTAGCTCCTTGTCAGTCATGGGGAAGGGCACAACCTGCCTGGCTCCAAGCACAACCGGCCAGCCAGAGGCTGCCCTGCTGTAACCAGAAATGCCCTTTTTCCTCCCAGTTTTCCACCATTTTTTGGGTGACCTTCCTGTTCTTACACCAGCCAGACCAATGTAATGCAGGGACAGCAACCAAACCAAACCCACAGCACAAGGAGAGTTTGTCCTGGCTGGGCCTGGAAAAAAAAAAGAAAAGAAAAGAAAAGAAAAATTAAAAAATAAAAAATAAAAAGAAAAGTACAGCCGAAGGCTGCGAGATGAGTTGCGGGAATGAGAGTGCTTTGTGGGACATAATCCAATTCCTGCTGGACAAAATCCATCATCCCCTCCGTACTCACCTGCCTCTGTGCCAAGAGAGGCCAAAGATAGCCAAAAAGTTTCAGAGACCTCCAAAACTTTGTCCTGACAGTTTGGGGGGGCTGTGGGGGACCACGTTTGGGGGACAGCGAGGGGAAACCCCAGCCACATTTGCTGAAGCCAGGAGCACCTGCGACAACTGACGGCAGCAGCAGGACGGCTCCACGCATCTGCAGCCCAATACCTTCTGCTTGTCACAGTCGCTCTCCAAAACCTCCCCGGAGCAAAGCTCTGCATTGCAATTCAGCTCCTCACAGGCATTTCAGGAAGAGGCTGGACACCTTTACCACCTCCCAGCCCCTGGCCGTGCAGATCCCCAGGGATTTCCTTGTGCTTTCCTGCAGGGTGTTGAAGGGGAGGAGAGAGGCAGAGGGGAGGAAGGCACAAACTTTGCCTGCGATGCTCCAGCAGCAGCCGAACGCAGCCAGGCACTTCCCAAAGAGCTGAGGAGCAGCCCCACGGCTGTGACATTTGCAATGCATTAAGTTTAAACATTTTCAATAAAGAAAAACAATCCATTCAGACTTGCTTTATGATTCATAGTAATTGCAAATAGAAGCAGTTAATATAATTGTCCAGCTGAGACCAGCAGGCTGGGAACATGTAGCAGTGAGATGTACAATCAGGGAAGGTTGGGAGGGAATTTAAGTGCAGGTTAAGCAAATGCATTACTTTAATAACACACAGAGACAGCCCTTGTAGTTATAAAGAGGATAAAATAAATATTGTACCAGAAATCTACAGAATGGGAGGTTTTATCACCAAGAACTGCCCGCTTGCTATTTACTTTCAATTTAGATTTTACAAAAGCTGCTCTCGCCATGTTTTTTATGTATGGAAGAGAATGACTTGAATTGACAAATGACCTTATTTCTCCATAAGTTTTGCAAGGGAGCCTCAGTTTCTCAAAGAAAAATGATCGCCTCCCAGCAGTCATCCCAGAGAGAGAAAGATGCTTCTTTTTTTTTTCTTTTTTTTTTTTTTTTTTTTTTTTTTTTTTAAAAAAATAAAAAAAAAAAAAAAAAAAAAAGGAGGACTATAATTCAAAGAGGAGCTGGTGCTTCTGCTCCTCTCTCCCTTGGAGGTGGGCCAACCTCTTTGACTTCTCCAAATTGCGGAGGAAGGGACGGGCCTCCCTGCAGTGCTTTTCGGCCTGAATTTCAGCCCTGGCCTTACTGGGTGTTGGATGGGGCCGTGGTGGCATCTAATGGCACGGGAGGAGAGACTGGCCGCGGGCCGAGGGCAAAATGAGGTCTCAGGGGGCCACACGGGGACCAGTGCTGCTTAATAGCTTTGTTAATGACTTAGGCAGTGGTGTTGGTGCACCACCAGGGAGGATGGTGGATGCGTGGTGCTGGTGGGTGGCAGGGAGCTGAGCAGGCCAGAAGGAAGGGATGCTGCCCTGCCTGTGCCCACGTGAAGCTCAACAAGGCCAAGTGCAAGGCGCTGCTCCATAGACAGGGCAATGCCAAACATCAGCACAGACCTGAGGGATGAATGGGTCGAGGAGAGAAGAGAGGCTGGGGGAGCTCAGCCTGGGGAAGAGAAGGCTCTGGGGAGACCTTATAGCAGCTTCTAGTGCCTAAAGGGGCTGGTTACTGCCAGTGCATGGCTCGGGTGCTGCATGAAACTCTGTGTTTCCCTCCTCCAGTCCTGGGAACTGGGGCTTTTCCTCCTCTCATTCCCTTTAAATAAGTAACTCGAGCCAGATCAGCATGAAGCATGCCAGGAGGAGGGGGTGAGGCATCATCATCATCATTTATCTGGCTTAACCAAACTCTGGCTCTCCAGAGAAGAACTAGAGTGCTTTATTTATTAAAAGATATTTCTGAGGGCAACATATTAAATTAAAGCATCTTGTTCGCAGCCTCACGACTTAACGACACATAAACAGCTAAACAAAACAGAACATCGGCTCATTACAACCATTTATAAAATATTAAGGGTCTTAAAAATTAATTATTCACAGGCACCTTCCCCTTGTTTATGGCTGGAGAATGAGAATGCACAGGCTTGAGCGGGCTACCTGCGATTCGGAAAGAGAAATGCTGTAGAAGTCCCTTGGGATGCCAGCGGGTGTCCCCTGATCTTGCGGGGACCCTGGGTGCCTCTGTGCCTTTTGGGGTAGGCATTGGGTCCTCCATGGGGGCTGCGTCACCCAGCATCGCCCAGCCAGGTAAAGGGATAAAAAAAAAAAACAAAATACCAGTACCCCCTCACAAAACCCCAAACCCAGCCGTGTGGTCGCAGATGCAGCAAACATGCCCGTTGCCCAGAGGGTTCCAGACCGGGGGAAGGAGGCAGGGAATGCAATTCTGAAGTCGCAGAATTTAACATAAGAAGGTAAAGGGATTGCAGTGGCTTTCCAGTAAATGTCATTGCTGTAATTAGGAGAACAATTATTGTCAACCAGCAGGACTGTCCCCTATCTGTCATTTCAGCAGGAGCAGCCAGAGCCACAATTAGCGCGCAGGCGGGGTCGCCCCGCTCAGACGCCTCCAAACGGGGCCGGAGCAGCACCGGGGGCACCGCAGCCAGCGAGTTTTGGAGGCTCAACCCCCCCGGTCCCACTCCTGATTTACACCAGCCAAGGCAATGCTGCACCTCCCGTCTCCATGGAGCCGTCGATTACGGCACCGGCCCGTTGTTCTGGCCTCGCACAGCGAAGCGCTTAAGCAACCGCTTAACGTGGAGAACAAAACAAGGTGCTGAACTGATTTACAAACTCAAGGCCCTGGAGGCCAAACTTGCCTCCGCCTACAGCGGCACGAACCTGGAGGAGCTCCAGGGAGGAGGAGGAGGATGCTCCAGCAATGAAGGCAGCCCAGGAACATGCGTGTTACCTCCTGCTTCACCCCCATCTCCTTATTTCCTCGGTGAGAGGGCTGCTGCAAGCTCAGAGGGCAGCGTCCCCCTGAAATGGGGGATGCTGGTGGGTATAAAGAAGTTCCCGTGATGCTGGAGGAAGGAGGCCGCAGCCATAACCTGCTGTTAATGGACCCAGAGGCACCTCCGCTCCATCTTGGGCCCCCCAGCTCCTGGTGCACTCCCAGATCCCTCAAAACCCAACGGCAAGGTGCCGCTGCCGCCGCTCAGCTGCACGGCAAAGCGGGCTCGGTGCTTCCCTGCTTCAGCGGAGGTGCCACCGCCAGCAAACCAACGGAGGAAAATAAAATAAATTTTAAAAAAAGCAAGCAAGAAGCACCGTGCATCCAAATTTCCCACCTCGGGTGGAGAAGAGGCTTCTGCTAAACAGGGAAGGGGGACGCAATGGAAGGGAGGAATGTAGGGGGGGAAATGACATCCACTGAAAGCATTTGCAGCATCTTTGCAGCTCTCCGTGATTAACTGTGGCCAGAGTGCTATTAGCAGCCTGGTATGATGATTAACAAGCTCTCCTAATAGCTGTTTTTAAACCTGCTTTAAAAAAGCCAGAGCTGGAAGGGGGTGGGGAGACCGGGTGGTATCTCCAAGGAAACCAGAAACAAAATGGGCTTTGGCACATCGCACAACCAGGCGGGTAATCAAAGATTACAACCAGTTTTAATTTAAGGTTAATTATTGTTTACTCTCCGGAGGCGGCCCCGGCGGAAGGCAGCAGCCGCTCTGACCTTCAGCAGCTTGTGGCTGGGCCCCCCCGAAAGCCTCGAGCAGGGCTGAAGCCAGGGGAAACAGGAGCTGCAAGGGGGAGAAATCGATGGAGGAGGGAGGCAGAAGAAAACAGAGATGGAGGCATCCGACACCGAGAACCAATTCCACCCAGGTGCACGCTGAAAAAGCTCTATTCAGCTTTATTTTAATGGCTGCCCCCTCTGCAGATGCTGTTAATTAATATCGGGCTCCCATTGATTTCCCATTTGGTGAGATCACACCGGCATCTCCGCACAAAACCAGCCCCGTTTTTATCAATGAAAGCATCACCGTCCTGTCCCGGGGAGAAGCCAGAGCTCTCCAGCGAGGCTTTGGCACACCGGGGTCACGGCTGCTTGGGATGTTCCCCAGGGATGGGGCCAAGGATTCGGGAGCCCCTCTGAGCCCTTCCCCAGCCCCTCTCCACAACCCCAGTGGGTGGATGAGGGTTTCTCCTTCCCCCCGTCCCCCTTCATCACCCCCGAAGACACCCCATGAACCCGACGCTCAGCCCATTGAGCCCCATCTCTGCACGCACCCCTCCTGGCCCCAAATCCCCACTCTCCTCCCCAGGCTGCACCCCCCTTCCCTTTAAAACCCCAAAGCAGCACGCAAAGACGTGGGATATTTCTCAAAGTCCGGACCAGGAGGCGCTTTCTCCTCCCCAAAGCCATTTCGCTGCTGAGGAATGGCAGCTGGGATTAAGGATGGTGACAACTCCCCTAAGCTCTCCTCCCTTTGCTCGCAGACAGACATATTTAATTATGATAGAAAGGCGATCCTAGCGCGCGCTGCAAATACTTAAGGTGATTTGAAGCGTGAAGCTGCATACGGTTTGCAAGATTTGAGTTCCCAATCTGTTTGGGCTTGTTTAGGCACTTTCTGCTGTTTATTCCCTCTGTATCTCTATACGCTTCCTGGCACTCAGGGGCTTCGGAAAGCCAGCTCTAGAACATCACTGCAGAAAGGTTTCGACAGCTTCATTCCACTCCGTGCCTGGGCTGAAAGCCTTTAATAGCGACCGGAGGACAGGGCTGGGTGATGGGTGCTGGAGGAGGCAATCGGCTCTCTCTGGAGGAGTTTTCAGCCCCTTGCTCTGGGATTCAGTTCTCTCTCGCTCAGCGCCTTGCTTTGGATGCTGGGGGGGTTGCAAAGGTCTTTGCAACTGGCTGCAAAGGAATTGAGAGATTGTTCTCTCTGGGCACAAAGCAACCAAGAGCAGATTTCAGACCTGGGTAGGAACAGGTTTAAATCCTGCCTGGCTGGAAACAATGTGGGCATTCAGAGAAAATAAAATGAACAAGTTTCCAGTGTTTACTTGTGAGCAGAAATAAATAAGCTCCGGTCCCCTCAGAACCTTTCTCCTATCAAGCTGCCACCGGAGGTGTTTCTCAGATCTATTTCTTACTCCTTCCTTCTGCAGCATCACCATTTACAGAGCGAACCCCAGCACATTCCCATCCAAACCAAAAGCAGAAGAATCCCTATTATCATTTCACAGCCAGGGCACAGAAGCAGGAGGCGATGCCATGCCCCCACACCTGCTCAGGGAAAAGCTGCCCCAGATCCGCATCCTTCACCCACCACGCAGCCTCTCCAGGCAGGTGGGTGCCCTGACTCCAGCGCTGACTTTGGTGCCGTGTTGCCTTCATTTCCAAAGATGCACTCAATTAAACGCAAGCTCTCTGTATTCACTCCCCTGAATGAGGTTTTAAGGTACTCACATATACTTAATTAAATCTTACAGATCCTCCGGCGTTTCTGCAGACACATTTCCTATAGGAGATGTGCCGTGGTTCCCTACCGTCTCATTTCTATGGACACCCATCGTTTTTGAACCCTATTAAATTCTACGAGCAGCCCTTACGATTTCTATCACCCCTTCAGAGGGACCGGCTGTGATTCCCACAAGACACCAAATCTGGGCCGGGCCCTCAGCAAGGCACAGCACACATCCAACAACCACGGTGTGTAACTGCCACGTGCTGTCCCCCAGGTTTGTCCCCATCCTTGGCTCCTCATGTGTGGGGTAGAAGGACCCCACGAGCGGGCACACACATCTTCATCGTGCTTGTGCACAGTCAAGGGCAGGCTGGAGCCCCCAGAAAGGAAATATCACCCCCGGCCACTACAGCTGGAGTGGTGACAGGGCCAGGAGTGCTCCATTTTGGGTGTAACATGGCCATTTTGGATGTAACATGGCCTTTCTCAGGGTTATTTTTCCCCTTCGAGCTAGGGAAGCACAACACAAACCATAGAGGCTCGGCAGCCAAGACAGCTAACACCTTTGCACCAAGGAAATTAGAGCTGTAAACACAGGAAATATATATATATATATAGCTATTTTGATAAATAGACTCACAGCAGTGTCTGCCTGAGACACGGCCTCGGGAGACGGGCACATGAGGAACCCAGGACTCCGCAGTCATTGCCTGGCAGCACCAGCTCCTCGGGTCCCAGGAGGTGAAAACAAAACGGGTCTGGGAAAGCAAGGCGAGAAGGATGCTTTGGGCTTTGTGGTGTGGAGGATTTATTTGTTTTGGGTTTTAAACCATGGTTTTGCATCCCAGCGTTACCATGGCAGCCGCGGAGCAGACCACACGCTGCGTCCTTCGAAGCCGAGGGAGCTGAGCGCCGCGCTGATCATGGCCAGCGATGGCTGAGAGCAGCTGGGGCCTGAAAAGGGCACCAAGGGGCCAAAAATCAACAGCGAGCCTCAGAGCACAGCAAAGAGCGAGCACAAGGCCCCGGCTGGGCGTGCACCCCAAAACCCTACACCAAACCCACGCTTTGGGGGAAAGGTGGGGATGCACAGAGGCGGCTCCCGCATCATGCCCAGACCCCGTGTGGTGACTGACCCATGGGCATAGGGCTCAGAGCCTGCCCAAACACACAGGCACCCACCTCTCACAGCTTTCTGCAGGACCCAGCTGCCTGCTCCATCCCTCTGCAGCCCCCTTTAAGCCCCTGCCAGCAGCTGCATCACTTTAAAACCCAATCAATGGCAGCAGCCGTGGAAAATCAGTGCCAATCAGTGCCTTTGCCTTCCTATGAAGGAGGTGATCCTAGTGTTGCTGCCTCCTGGAGCTCCTCTTTTCAGCAGAAGGGGCACTGAGGGATGTGGGTGCCCAGACTTCACACCTTCCACATGTCTCCCAGCCGCTCTTCCCCTCATAGTTGCTCCTGGGATCTCCGCTCCCCTGTCTCGAACTCGTGCTGTCCTTCTCCCCGTTCCCTTGAATGCTTCTCTTTATTGTCCTGTTTGTCTCCTCTCCACGGTGTAATTTTATCTTGTTAGAGCAACGCTGGGCTGTGTTTACTTTGTTTTACTTTTGTGCTGCTTTTTATTCTAAATTCTCTTCATCTGGGAAGCACTTTATCAGCGAGGGGAGGCTGAAGGAAGCTATCTTTCATCCTTATCGAGATTCCTCTCCTTTCATTATCTCCAGTGCTGCTACAGAGCATCAAAAGGGCATCTTTGTTCTTGCAATCTAATGTAATTTCAAATATAGTAATTCGAGCCTTTTGAGAAAATTATATACGCAAACACACATCCATTACCCCCCCTCGCCTCCCCCTGCTATGCTCCTCGGGGTGCCCGATGGCCGTTTTGGGGTTAAGGTGCATGAGGAGGAAGAGAAGGATGCTCTTAGGGCCATGTGGGATGAAGAGGGGATGGGGATGAGCCAGCACGGAGCTTGGGCATCTCCGGTCCTGGTGCCGGTGCGCGGGTGTCCCCGAGGGCTGTGGGGACAGCGGGGGCAGCCAGGAGCTGGCAGTGGGCAGCGTTTCCACCTGCCAACCTGCCTGCCTTCGGCTGGAAAAGCTGCTCGGTGCCAGATGCCAGCGAGCGGCCCAGATGTTTCCTCCCTGCTCCATCTGTGCCGGAGCCGCCTGCAGCCATCGGCCGCGTGGCGTGTGACCACCGGAGTGCTTTGAGGGGACCCCGTGCTCTGCTTCAGCTCAAAATCCTCCTTGCTGAGGCATCGAGAGGCCAAAGTGGCCCTGCCCTCCCTTGTCCCAGCAGAGGAGAAAACCCAAATCCCGCTTGGCTGTCAAGGGGGGTCATTGCACCTCAAAACCCTACAAGCCTTCCTCAGCACCAGATCCTGGTCCTTTGCTCCCCCAGACCTCACCCCCAGCTCCTCTTCCTCACGCTCAGCCATGGGGATCCCAGGAGGCCTGCGTATGGCCACGGCATGGCCAGGGAATCACCAGCACCCACCTCTGTGCCCCTCCAGCTGCTTTCTCCCAGCCCTGCTCCATCCCAACCCCTCACCCCTGCCCCTCACGTCTCAGAGACAAGCAGGTGTGAAGGTGGAAGAGTGTTTTTAAAGCTCCCGGAATTAAGGAACACGAGGGGGCTTCGATAGGTTTTGGAATAAATTGCCCATGAAAGTGCTGGGGAAAACCTATCGAGGGAAAAAAAGAGAGAGAGAAAAAAAAAAAAAAGAGAGAGAGACGATGATATATCTAGGAAGGAAAAAAAGAGGAGAGATCGGGAAGCGACTGGCTGATTGTTCCATAAGCACCTCTTAAAAGCAAACACAATAGACATGAGCAGTTTTTAAAATGACAGACAATACAATGGGAGATAATATATTTAAAACCCATATCAGTTGTTAACAGACCATAAAAACGCCGGTACATTAATCTATGCTGTCTGTCATAGACTCATGAAGCAGCTGTGTTATTTTATAGTTTCATTCCTGCGGGCTTCTCTGACACTTCCACAAATACATCTCAATTTATTTGGATAAGAACAAATAGAAATATTGAATTCTTCTTCCTCTGCTTCTGCTGCTTTTTTATTTTTTTCCCCCCAGCCCCACGACTGGCAGTAGGCACTCGGTACAGCTCTGCGACTGTGTTTTTATCTGCCAGAATGATTGTTTTCTCAGAAATGCAGCAGGCAGATGGATGCCTCATCCCTCACTTTGGACTTTCCGAGCTCCTTTTGCATCCTCGCGGTGAGCGGGACAAGGCTGGGCTGCACAGCACCCTTAGGTGCAGATCCTGCTGGGGTGGCACAGATCCTGCTGGGTTGGTTAAGATTTAAATAACAAAGTGTTTGCTGCTTCTTCAAGTTTTTTTGTTTTGTTTTGTTTTGTTTTGTTTTTTAAATATATATGTAATTAATTTTTGTAATCACGTATCAGGTGGCTTTTTGTTTGTTTGTTTGTTTGTTTGTTTGCAATGGGCAAAAAGTGAGCTGGCTGCCACAGAGGTACAAGGGGAAGGGGCTGCCTAGGGAACAGTTTGGGTGAGAAAAGCCCTGCTGGAAAACCCCCTTCCACCAGCTGAAACCCTCTGGGAAGCCCTGGGCAGCACAAGGGTGGCAGCACCCCATGATAGGAGTTTTGGGGTCAGCTCTCCCCATCTCGCATTGCTCCGGGGCTCTCATCCAGGCAGTTCATAAATCCAACACGGGTTGGGATTTCTGCATTAACAAACGTTCACCTTGCACCTTTGCTCTCTGAGCTCTGTCCCCATCCCCACCTCCCTCCTCCTTCCCTGTGAGGTGGGACCAGCGTGTCCCTAAATCAAGCGCTAACTCCCATCGCTTTCGCTGCCTGTTTGCTTTTATTTCTAAAGAGGCAAGAGGAAGAGAAATAATGTGCTCCTTTGCTCCCTGGGAACATAAAGCATGGATGAGGTGTTTGCTCAAAGCCATAGTTTTGTTTTCCCTCTAAATTTGCACTCAACTTTTCTAAGCATCAGTTTTTTTGATGATAAATCTACACACACATGAAGCAAAGTACATGGTGCCATCGATGGCAGAGAGGGCAGCGGCTCCCAGGCACGTGCAGGATGCTTCCTCTGCATCCCTTTTCCCAGGACCTGGCTGCAATATTCCCACCCAGCTGAGGAGCCCCCCTGCTAAAAGCTTCTGCCCCCACCCCGTGAGCTCCCCCAGGGCCCTGCAGGACCTATGCGCACCCCAAACCCACCCCGGAGCTGCTTTTCCATGCGCTCCAGCACAACCCCAGAGCAAGGGGAGCTCCAAGCAAATGTTGAACATGAATTATTCTGGGCGACGACACACGGTAGATTCAAAGCTCGGATACAAGCTTTGGTGTGGGTCCTTCAAAGCAGAGCCATTTCTGCTTGAGTCCCACAGGATGCTCGCTGGGAATTGCTTAAGAAGTTGCAAAGTGCTCCGTGCATGGATCTAATGAGGAGGAAAGCAGCGCAGGAGCCTGCCTGGGGAAAACCAGCGGGGTCTGGAAAGGGCTCATCAAGGGAGCTGGAGCAGCTCCTTGTGACACTGAACCAAACTTCAGTCACCCTTAATTTGGGATTTAGGGCCTGGTCCTGGTGGTGCCTGCACAGGGAGCATCTTAGCGTCCCTCTCAACTGGGACCGCTCTGACGGTCGCCATAGGCACAGACCCCAGTGTTCAGTCCCGATGGCACTCGGGGGAAGGCAGGGGCATGCACCAGAGGGGGACCCACTGCAGTGACCCCAGGCAGGTGTGGCTCTCCCAGACACATTTCTTTATTTGTGCCATCTCTCAGTGTCCCAGCTCCCACTCTGTGCCATGCTGTTCCCAAGCAGGCAGGCAAGGCAGGACACACAGACAACTCACCTGGCAGCAGGAAGGGGACAGCAGCACGAGCCACCTTCCTATGGAAACTGCCAGCCCCAAAGCCTTCTGCCTGCATCCCGGTGTTCTGGAGGCTGCTGGAGTTGCAGAAGATGCTTACGGGTGCGGAAGGGAGAGGGACCAGCACCTGTCTGACAGCTGCCGCAGGGAGCTGGGTGCTCTTCGCCACACCATTTGATCTCCCCCCATTAGGAAGTCCCTGCAGTCAAATCTCCATCGCCAACCGTGAGAGAGCAAATCATCTGCAAACAGGTTGGAAGTGCAGAGACGAGGGAGAGCCACCTTTATTATTACTATTGTCACCAGTACTAACACCACCATTCTTTCGCAGCCACACATGAAGCGGAGCCCTGCCCTGACCCTTTCCCGTACCCTACCCGCCAGGAGGAGCATACCTTACAAAAGGTTGCCATTCAACCTGCCAAACCAACACAATTACTTCCCTTCAGTCATAAAAGTAGACAAATAAACATCTGTCATCCGCTCGTAACCTCTTGGTTTGTCAGCTGAAATGCTGCTGCTGTCCGCGGCCTAGCGCGGCCCAGCCCTGTCCCCGCCACCTCCATCTCTCGGGGCTGTCACTCGGCTGCAATTTCCCACTTTGGATCGGTGAGAAGGAGAAGCTGCGGATCCTCTGGCACTGTCAGGATATCATTAACCTTTGTTTTGGATTTAAACGCTCTGCTCATGTCGCTTCGGAGCTGTGCAGTCATTTACTCCCAGCCTCCTTCCATTCCCCAGGCCCAGGCAGTGCTCAGCTGGCTCCCTGCAGCCACACATGAAAAACCAAGCTACCCCACACGCTCCTTTTCCCCTTGATTTTATCCGAATTTCTTCTCACTTAGCTCAGAGCACAGCCCAAGCTGTGGAAGCAACACATTTCCCCATCCCCAGTTTGCTGTGCTCCCCCCAGCAGCCCCAGTGCCCCCCTCCAGCTGGTGTTTTAATCACAAAGGAGGCTCGGACGGGGAGCGCTGCTGGGCACAGATATCGGCTGCTCGTCCCCATACACCAAAGAACGACTGTCTGGTCTGGCTGTAGCATGGCAGAGCTGCCTGGCCTGAAAGCCAACCCTTATTTTCTGGGGATTTAGGGGCAAAGAAGTGGCAATGTTTGGGTGTGTGTAGCTCCAAGAGCGGGGAGGGAAGGGCTGACGTGATGCTGCATGGGGCTGGCCCCGCGGCCCCGCTCCTGCTGCAGCACATCGGCAGCAGGATCCTGGCTTCACCATGAGACGTCGCATCTCGTGGGCAAAGCCATCAAGCCCCAGGCGCATTTACAGCAGCATCTCCCTCCTCGAGCAGCCCCCAGGAGATCTGCTTGGTTCACGGTCTCCGCTTCCCTCCCTGTGGTCATGTCGCTGCAGACTGCCTGGATCCAGCGCGTGAAAAATAAATAACAGAACCAAAATAAGTGGCTTTTCCAAATGCAAAAGGGCAATCTGCTTCTCCGATGCTTTGCACATGGGGCACAGGCAGAGAAACCCAGCTACATGGGGCTGAGATGCACCCGCACCCTCAGCTGCAGCCACACCACACCTTGCTCAGCACCGAGCAGGGCAAAAAGGAAAAATTGCAAATGACAGGAGCGGCCGGGTCCACATGTTTGCACCGAGCGGGTGGGGATGTCCATCACATCCTCCTCTGTCAGCAGCCTGGGGGTTGTCTGCGGTGTGCTCTGCTTTTGCTCTCTGCTAGGTTTCTCCCTGTGTTTCCTGACTTGGAAACAGACGCGGCTCCGGTGCTGTGGTGGGGTTGGAGCTGGGATCAATAGTCAGGGATAAATTGCAGCCTGAGAGTCACTCCACCAGGCTCCCAGAGAGCTGGCCCTCCTGTAAAAAAAAGTAATAATAACAATAATAATAAATAAATAAATAACTAGGAGGAAAGAAGAACGTAGCCCAGATCAGATACTGGCAATCAGCACGTATCTAATCTCGCTCTAGAGGGCTGTGAGCAATGAGATCTTCACGGACAATTTAAGAGATGTGGCAGGCTGGCCCCAGTCGCCTTGCCAAGGTAGGGAGGAGCCGAGGTCCTCGGTGAACCTGTCCTGGCTGTGTTTTGGGGCAGAAACCGGCCGTTCAGCAGGCGTGCAGCAGAGCTCAGCACTGCCGGGTTGCTGCTCTCCGCCGAGCCGCAGCCACCGCATGAATGTTAAATGATCATCAAATATACAAATCTAATGAGGAGCGGGGAGCGAAGCTATCAAATCTGGGACGGGAGCCAGGCACCGCGCTGCTCCGAGCCTCCCGGGAGGCAGCGGCAGCTCCCCGGGCTCTCACCACGTGCCACGAGGCTCGAGGTCTGCTTATGAGCAAGGAAGGGAGATTTTCTTCTTCTTTATTATTTCCCCCCCCCACACACAAAAGGGAATTTCTTCTCCCAGCCCTGGCCTAGGACCCCTTAAACATGAACCAAGGGAAAAGGGAGGCGTTGTAAAAGGTTGTGAGCCAGGGTGAGTCGGCACAACACAGACAAGCAAAGGGGAAAGGGCAGTGCTGGCGGAGGATTTCAGTAATATGAGATATTTCCGCGATTTTGAAATGGTTCCTGTCTTTGCTGCCGCTTTGCACATTAATTTTTTTCTCAACTCGAGCCATAGGAACAAGGGAGTTTTACTTGCTAACCACCAGAAAGGAAGTTTAGATCATTTCAGGCTAGTTCTGTCCATCAAAACAAAATGTGCAGTTCAAGAAATCCGTTGCAACCAGGTTTGTCCAGTGGAAAAATTCGGTTTTAACATGAAAAACAGCTACAAAAACAAAAATAGCTCGAAGTCATGTGTCTGAGCCCTCACCACAGACATGGATGGACGCCCTCCATCTGTCCTGGATGGGGCACAGAGCTGGGGATGGGAACGCAGAAGCTTTCAGCCTCATTTCAGCCCATTTCATGCCCATTTTGGCCCACTTCAGCCCCTTTTCAGCCCTGTTTCAGCCCACTTCAGCAAAATTCAGCTCCATTTCAGCTCTATTTCACCCCCAGCCAGAGGCGTGATGCTCAGCGGTGGCGATGCCGCTCGGTGACAGGCTCCATCCTGCTGGCGCAGGGGTGCAGGACACCACCTCCCCACGGTGCCGTCCTCCGAGATCATTAGAAGAAAACAATTACTATGCAAACCTTAATGAATCAAGGCCGCAGCCCACAACTGGGAGCATAAATATCAAAGTGTGGGCTTCGACTGAAGGCAGAGGAAGAAGTATAATTAATTCCACCACGATATGCCGTCCCGCTCTAGCCACGAGCCGGGCTGCAACTCACTGCGGGGAGGACAGGGAGGGATGTGGGGGGCTCGGGTGCCAGGCCCCATCCTGCTTGGGTGCTGGGCAGTGCCAGTGCCACCCCAAAGGATGAGGCTCCATGGTTCTGGATCTTGGCTCCCGGCTCAGAATTAAAAGGTTATTTGAGACTTTGCCAATTGCTTTTGATCTGGTGATGAAAGACGATGATAAATCTTAAGAGACCAAAATTAATAGAGAGGAAATTGATTTTGTAACGTGTAGACTTGTTTTATTAGGCTCCTGCAGGCTGGTTGAGATTGGGAAGGCAGCAGCGTTCGGCAGCCAGGCGAGAGGGGAGCGGCTGCATAATGTGGGGATGGGCAAAGCAGCATCGCCTCCGGGGTGCCTGAGCCACGCACCCCTTGCTCAGAGGGGGCTGACGGTGTGGTGGGGGCCGTATGGGTGCTCAGATGCCTCCCCATCGCTGCCTTGCCACGCCACAAGATGTATTTGCTCCTCTTGAGGCTGCAGATCTCGCTGCTTCTTCCCCCTCCCTGATTTACCTCCCAAACCTGAAGCGGGACCTGCTGGGTACGGAGACCTCAGCTGCCAGAGTGATGGCTCTGCAAATAATGGAGTTAGCAGCCAAAGGACCAGGCGCCCGCATCTGTTTATTAATTATAATGACTTGGTATCATTCATTAAGAGCTGGAATTTATTTATCAGACAGAGGCGGAGTGCCACGCGGCATTAGGGTTCGATTTTGTTCTGCGAGCTGGCTGAGGAGCCCAGGAATTAGGAATGACTCTGTGCATTGGGCAGGAAAGAGATGTACGTAGCAGGCTAATGACATGAGAGAGGAACAAAATTGAGATACATGGCGCATGCCCGCTCCGCTCCAGAGGAGTAAATGGACGTACATATTATTATTGCAATATAATTTGAGCAAAGTATTTTCTAGGATCTAGAGCGTTTGCTATAGTTAATTGAGATCCCGAAGTTCAGTGCCTTTCATTATAGCAAAGCTCTGGAGCGGAATACTCTCGGCTAATGATCAGAGCAAGATGGAAAGGGCATTTACTGGAGCTGCATAATGCGGCTCGGAGGTGGGAGAGTGTCAACAAGCATGCTCTGGCTCCCACGCCGGGGCTGCCCCACGGCAACGCTGGAAATTTGGAGCTGCAAAACCTTTTCCGGGGCATGGAGGGAGGCAGGAGCTCGGCTGCACGGGGCCATGGGCTCACAGGGGCCACTCTGGGGTGGCTGGGTCTGAACAGGGCTCTGCTCTCCGTGGTTATTGCATGAACCCATCGGCCGTCAGCACCCAGGGTATCGGACCCTGGGGTGTGCAAATCGTGTCTCCTCCCGTGGCTGCAGCCAGGCAGTGCTGGGGATGCCCGCTAACGCACAAAGAACCCGAACACCTCCAAAACCACCAACATCCCCAGCATACGGGCACAGCATCCCCAGCATCCCCCCGGCCTGGGAAGGAGCTGGGAAGGGCTTTCTGCCGGCTGCCTGCCCCTCCAGCACCTTGCCGCCTCCCCAGCACCGCCTCGTCTCCGCCTGTCCCAATCCCAAACTAACCTGGATGAACAACGGGAGCGGTTATCCCAATAACCTCCGCCCTGCTGGAGAAATAATTACTGCAAGTCCAGAAGCCAGTGTTCAGAAAGTAATAAAGAGTTCAACAGCAGGCTGAACTCGGGCACCTGGTGCCCGGCGAGCGTGTGGGCACTGGGTGCAGCTCAGCCGGTGCCACCCCCTCGTGCCGACCTCCTCTTTACCCCCGTGCAATGCGGAGCAGCTGAGGCAGAGCAGGGGTCCCCAATTCACATCCCAAAAGCTCAACTTGTGCCCGTGGACCAGAGCCGGCCGGCACAATCCCATCCTCCCCTGACCCAATCTAACTGAAAATGCAAAATTTTCAGCCGGCAAAATCCCACACGCACCCCCAGCCCCAGCCCGACCCAATCTAAACAAAAATGCAATATTTTCTGTCTCGACGATCAGGCTGCAGAGCCAATGAACAAGACCCACCTCCTGCCTGGGGCTTGGGGGGGTCTCACCCCCCCAAAAAAAGAGGCTCCCCTTGGGAAATGTGAGCCCTCAATCATTTTGACGTGCGCACCTCAGCTCCTGTCATCCGTCCCACTCCACCTGTGCACAGCAGGCTTCGCTTTTCATTAGAAATAAAAATAACCCTTGTCAGAAGGTTTTTCCTCCCGCGGTTGAACGCGGAGACGGCAGATGAGTGTCGGCTGAGCCGGGCCCCCTGGCAAGGCTGGGAGCCGGAGAATTTCTCTGGAGTTTTTCTAGGTTTAGCGAGGCGGAAAATAGACAAGGAGAACACAAAAGCAAAGGCCGTCACTCAGGCTAACTTTATCTCAAATTAATCCTGCCAAAATGTGGCAGTGGGGAAAGGGCCGGGGAGAGGGGAGGGAAAAATAAAATCAAGCGCGATGTGGAGACAGCTCTAATAAAAAAGGCACTTTCCCTGCGAGCAGCAAAGCTCCGTCCTGTGGCCCCGGCTCCGTTTCAGGGCTCCGATACTCGATCCCTGCTGCAGCTCCCCGGGGCAGGATTTTTCCCCTCCCAAGGATGTTGTGGGGCCAGGCGCCCCAAAACCAGGGTGCTGAGCAAGGCTGGATGGAGGCAGGGCTGGGGCTGGTGGGTGCCCATGGCTGTGGGAGGGGAGAGAGGAGAGGATCCCATGGGGGCAGGCGCTGAGCTGGGCGGGTTACATTTAAAATCGGAGACCAAAAAGCCTCCTGGAAGCTTCAGCACTGCCACAGCTTCTCCTCCTTTTACCACCGCTCCGCTTTCCACCGATGCTTTTATTTTATTTATTCCCCCCTCTTCCCAGCTCCATCGCCCGGTTGCTATAGCACCTGGCGTGCCAGAAGTGCCCTCTCCTTGCCCACCAAAACCGCGTGATTTCTGTGCAAAACAGCCTGACAGCCACAGCCCCTGCCCACCCAGCACGCAGGGCACCAGGGCCCCCCCGATTGCAGGTTTTGGGATGCAGAATCACCTTCTGCCACCCCCCCCCCCCCCCCCCCCAGAGCCCAGCACAGGGTTGGAAATGGGGCGGTGGGAGCCGGGAGCATCTTTATACTCGGGGGCTTTGTAGCTCCGGTGCCATCTCCTCCCTCTCCCTGTTTCTAGCTGAATAGGTTCTCGCTGGAAACAAAAAATAAAAAACCTCTTCATTGCTGAAGAAAACCTACACATCTGCCGGGCTTTAAGCAAGGTGTTATTTTAAGCTAGATCTATTTTAAGGTGGTGCCAGGCTTTAAGTGGAGTAGAGCGTTTACACGGGGACCTGGGGAGATGTGTGCCGCCGAGCCCCGTCACGCAAAAACCACCATTTTGTGCTGGTTTTATTCTCTCCCGTGTTTTTTCACAGCCCCATTGCTCCTCTCCCATCTCCATCCCCGCATTCTCCCACCCGCCACACTCTCCCCAGCCGTGGGGCTGCTGGTCCCGGGGCCACCAAGCCCAGCCGGCAAGGCTCCGCTCCGCACCGGGGGCCACCGTGCTCAGCCCCCGGCAGCAGCTTCTCTGTGCTCATTTTCTGCTGGTGCCACTGACCACGTGTGGGTGCTGGGGAAGAATGAGGGCCTGATTGGGGCTTGGAGGAGAGCGAGCTTGTAACACGGCGTTTATTGTTAGCTGATGCCAGGGAAGGTGGATACAGAAGAAAAAAAGGCAAAAAAAATCTAGATTTTCCTTCCTTCTTAGCTCCGTTTTCCCCCGGAGGAACTCCACGTACTGTGCGAGAGACCAGACCACCAGTACCTGCCCTCAGGCAGCGCTGTGAGAAATTGCAGCTGCCTCTGTCCTGTGTTTTGGGGGCGAGATATGCACCAGGAGGCGACGACTGTTCCAGGGGGTGGGTGAGGAACGCGGGGTGCGAGGGGCAGCACCCACGTCTCCCCTCCGCTGTGCTGCAAGCAGGAGGAGCGGAGTGCTGGGGGGGCACGGGGGCACATCTGGCAGGCGTGAGCCCCCTCGGCGTTAACACATCTGGACGGACACGCGTGCATCTGCCAGACCTCATCAGGCAGGTCCACGGCAGGGAGCAGGCGGCGGCTCTGCGGCACCAAGCCCGCGGGTACCGGAGGCAGCTTGGGAAAACTCAGCTGGAAAAAAAGAAAAAAAAAAAAAAGAAAAAGAAATAAAAGCAGCGAAGCCCAGGGCAGGCAGCAGGGAGGGCTCTGCCTTCAGCCGCAGCAGCTGCTCCAGGTCCCCGTCCCGCTCCTGCTCCCGGTCCCCGTCCTGCTCCCAGTTCAGCCGGGTGACCCCAAGGATGAGCCAGGACCTGCATCCGTGCCCCTGTGCCCCCCGTGAGTTTGGCAGCGGGGTGAGATGGCACCACGGCACCTTCATCAGACACCCAAGAGCCCCCCAGGGAACAGGGACGAGTGGCCGAGGTGCGCTGGGAGTTGCTCCAGGAGCGCCTGGCACATCCGAAGGCAAAGCAGCCAAGCCACGTGGAAGGCGGCCAGGTGGCAACCTGAGGCTGGAAAGGGGCACGGAACCTGAGGGATTTACAGCCTCGGAAAGCTTTTTCTGTGATTAGAGCAATGACCACGGGCCGCGTGTCCGGGTGAACTGGGACTGCTTGTACCCAGCGCAGGGTGCATGCGGTGGGACGGAATTCGGGAGAGAAAAAAATAAATGAATTAATAAAGGAATGAATTAATAAATGAATTAAACCCTCTAGGCTCCAATGTGCACTTAGAGGCTCACGCGCACCCACACTGGCATGTCATGGGAACGTCACCCAAGGGTGCTGAGCACAGGCAGCATGTCCCTGCACCTGGGGACAGGGTGCTGCGGGCTGGGGCTGGCGTGTCCCCGTCACCCACCTGGAGAGCCCACGGAGATGCTTCCCACAGGGATATCTGCGGGTCACTGCCGGCACCCGCAGGGCAGACCGGTGTTTTTGCCTGCCCGGTGCCCCGCTGAACTTCCCAAGCTGTTTGAGAGCCTGTGAGTGAAAACTTCAGCTCATTAATTAAGCTCAGAAAATTAGTAGCTGGCCTAAATATAGCTGCCCAATGAGACTGCAAAGCGAAAGGGAAACATCCTTCCCAACCGCCTCGCACTCCCGCCCACCTGCTCCGGCAGGCAAATAAAAGACAGAAATTCCCATTTAAACTCCGCTTCCCCCGTGTGTGGTGGAGCTGCGGGGAGAAACGTGGCTGGGGAGAGTGAGAAATCCTGCTAGGAGGGAGACGTTTGGAAGGAGCTCTGTCCTCCCTGCACTCCCTGGGAGCGAGGGAGGGAGGGAGGGAGGGAGGGACGAAGGAAGGAAGGAAGGAAGGAAGGAAGGAAGGAAGGAAGGAAGGAA
>NC_048920.1:2529617-2535076 GCF_011077185.1 Oxyura jamaicensis
AGGAAGGAAGGAAGGAAGGAAGGAAGGAAGGAAGGAAGGAAGGAAGGGACCATAATTTACCATCTCCCACCTGAAGGGCAGGCAGAGCATTAAGACCTCATTTGTTCAGCACCGAGATCACCGGAGTCCCACACGGCACATTTCATTCAGCCTTAGCAGCCTGTTCCCTACTTTATGGTCTGGATAATTTAATGCAGTCCAAACAAAAGTTTCTCTCCCTGCCCCAAGCACAGAGATTCCTGGATGCACACTGAAATGGGCACATGGAATCTGGGACAGATCCAGTTTTTTTACCATGGGATCAGGGAGGAGAGGCCGTTTCCCTGCTAGGTCCTGCAGGAGATACCAATACACCCCCCTGGGCTTCAGGCATTGCCATCGCTTCCAGTTTCCTTGCAAGGGTTGCATCTCGCCACACCAAGATGCTTGAGCACGGTTTGCTGGGCGTTACGAGCGCGTTTGTCTTACGGGGACAGAACCAAAAGCAAGGGGGGGCTGAGTGGCACCCATGGACGCAGCCCCGCTGGCACGGGGGGCTCGGAGCACCGGTGCCGGAGTGAGTCAGCTCCCAGGTGACGGCAATGCTTCAGCCTCTCCATCAGCAGCGGTTCCAGAAGAAGGTGAAATGACTAATGACTAATCTGTGCCATTGCCACCCGTTCTGCGCTCATTTCATCCACACAAAAAGCCTCCGCTGCCTGCTCCGGCCGGGGAGGAGCGATTACGACAGCAATGCAGGAGGCTCCCGCTCCTGCTGAACCCCCCGGGGGGGGGGGGGATGGTGGTCCTGAGCACAGGGGATGTGGGACAGGGGTGGTCGGCGCTGAGCAGGACTTTGGGGTGCAGCTGGGGAAGCGGGGTTGTGTGTGGTGGGGGTCAGCCCTCGATGCAGGGGTCCTTCTGCATCGGGGTAGGAGAGGTGGACCTGGTAGGGGATCAAAGCCAGGGAGAGCACACGGGTGAGGGTAAAACCTTGGTTAGCAGCTGGAGGCGGGAGAAGAAGAGGGGGAGAGGAAGGTCCATGGGAAGTCCAGCCCGGCTGCAACGTGCCCCCTCACCAGCCTTCTCCATTTGAAAAGGGGAAATTTTGGTGCAAGAAAGGGAAATTCCAGCCGGGTTTTCTCCCCTCTTCCCCCATCACCCCCGTGAAGGCAGGCACTGTTTGGGAAGGCTCTCAGGAAGGTACCCACAGCAGCACGGCTTCACATGGACGGGGGGAAGAAAGCCAAACCCCAGCGAGGGTGTGAGCCTGGCCACCAAAAAAAAAAAAAAAGCCTGGATTTATCCCCCTGTGGAGCAGAGGGCGAACTCCAGCCCCACCAAGCAGCTGGGTGAAAAATCCCTCCACGCGCTGCAGATGCCAGCGTCCCTCCTGGAAACAAAACTGGAGAAAATCAGCATTTTTCCCCAACAGATTGCTTCCTGCACTTAACAAGTTGCTGTCAGCACCGGGCAAAAGGATGCCCCCGCCTGATCCGAAGTGCCAGCGCTCGCACCGAGCGTGCGCCAGAGCTGTGCTGGAGCACACGGAGCCGTTTTTAGGCTTGGAAGCTAACAAGATTCATCAACATTTTATAGCTTTTGCTCTGCAGATATGAAACGGTGACCACAAGCCAAATACTTCTCTCCTTTACCTTCCTGCAACACCAATGACTTTGGTGCAATAGAAAGCCGAACACAGCCCGTAATTTTTCACGGCAAAGACAGAATTCAGCCCATAATGTTCTTGATAAAGCGAAGTACCAATGACACAGCTGAAAAACATCAGAGGAGCAAAGAGCAGTGAAAGCTTCCCTGGGCTTCCATATGGCATTGCTCCATTTTGGACCGCATTATTATTATATTTCATCCAGCTTTAGCTCTTTCTGTGTTATCTGACGCGGGGAAAATGTTGATGTGGAGGACGCCGGCACAGACACTCGGCTCTCCTCTCCCGCCAATGCGTGCCGCATTTGTATTCTCCCCAGTACTGCGACGTTTTCAAAATGTTTTGTTAAGTTAATTTGTATCCGCAGCCACTTGTGAATTTTTCAGATTATTTGATCTGTAACTGAACTAACACGAAGAGTAACTATTGTTCTGCAGGAGCAGACGGTGCCAAAGCGTGTCTTACGTGTTCGACGCGTGGCCGCCGACTAACCCAAAACGAGGTCCCCAGGCACCAGCGATGCCATCAGAAGCCAGCCTCTGATGGCACCGGGTTGCAAGGTGGATGGGTTGGAAGGGCCCTCCAGAGCTCACCGGGCCCAACCCTCTGCCAAAGCAGTTCCCTACAGCGGGTTGCCCAGGTAGGGTCTATCTGCCCTAATCCTCTGGCGACCAAGGAAAACACCAACCTGCTGTGCTTGCAAGCAAATGGAAAAGGAACAGAAAACCCAATGGGATCGCAGGCTCAGTTCCCCCCAGCCCAGACACCAGAATTTGGCACCAGCAGCGACCCCACAGCAGCTGCCTCTATGGAGGGGCTTCGTGGATCAGCGCCAGCCCCTCCAAGTGGCCACCAGCTGGCGTCAATCGTGCTGTGACTGTTCCTTAAAATACTGTTTTACCAGCTTGTGTTTAAGAACCAAGTTCAAATGCCTTCGAGGGGGAGATCAATACCCTTTTTTGACAAATAAACATGACAACATCTGGGCACGGCAGCTACAGCTGCTGGAGCAGAGGTGCTTCCTGCCCTGGCTCTCAGACGAATTAAAACCCAGCGGAAACAGCAACAGCTCGGGGAAGGAGCTGGGAGCAAAGTCGGCTCCAGCACAACTCCCAGGAGGTGAAGCAAGGTTGTGTCCAAACCTCTGATTTCCTTAGCTGATGCCTTGGGATGTGGGTGTTCGTTTTGCAGCACCAAGTTTGCTCCCACCATCAAAACATCGCCACTTCCCTTCGTGGGACCCCCAAACCACGTCTGCATGGCCCCATGGCACGGCCTTGGGGCAATACGGGCACAGGATGGCATTAAGGTGGAACCATTTTACATGACAGGGGTACCAAGGTAGCTGTGAAAAATTGTGTGCTTTATTAAATCGACCAATACAGCTGAAAAAATCTTGGGCAGGACCGGGGGCAGATCTCTGCAGGCTCCGTGTGCACCTGAAAACTCCCCCGTTAGTCATGAGGACACCCAGGGATTGCGCATCCTTCAAGTCATTCACGGCTCTGTGGCAAGTCATGAGATATTTGGTATTTTCCTTCAAACAAACAAAAGCAGATGATTAAGGAAGAGGCGCAGCTTGCTCGCTTTCAGGAGAAAGACAGCTTGCAAAATGCAACTCTCAGGGCTTCAATAAAACTCCAGAAAGCAAATAAACGGCGTGGCTGGGGAGGATAATGCACCCGCTTGCCTGAATTTTAAGCCAAATTTGGGATTCTGGGGTGGAGAGAAGGGGATTACCTCCTGCAAAACTGGCACCAGTGAAAATGTCATGAGAGTGTGGATGCTGAAATGCAAAGAAAAGTGTGTGCTGCAGCCTGCGCCTGGCTTTTTAAGCTGTATATACACCAGAAACTTCTAAAACTTTGAAGAGAAAAACATTTCCAAACGGAGAGCCAAATTCCAAAAAGAAAGCAGCTGAGTTTCGTCCTTCTTCTAATATTTTTTGGTTATTATTTCATTTCCAACCCCTTTATTTTTTTTTTTTTTTTTTTTGCCCCTACGACAACATGTTTATACAAAGCATTTCACTCAAAAAAAAAAAAAAAAAAAAAAAAAAAGGAACTAAGAACTATTTGCAGATGGAAAAAATATTCTGTCAGAAATTTCCTGGCCACCTCTCCATTTCATGCCAACGCTTCACACACTCAGATGGCTATAAATGACTGTACAGCAGCAAATTTGGCCACTGAGATTTTAAGCTGTGGTTTTGCAGCCCTCTATGCACAGGATTTAAAACCCCCACTTGTTTTACGCTTTCCTTCACAACTATCTCCCAGCCATAAAATATACATGGATGCATCGATTGCTCTGGTGATCAAATATCTCTCCCTTCAAAAATATATCCTACCCAGAAATGTAAGCATCCTAATTAAAAAAGTGCTTGAGAGTTGAATTGCAAATGAATCAATTCCTTCCCCCCCCAAAAAAAGGAAAAATAAAAAACCCCCATCAAGCAAGACCAGAATGGGCTGGTTAATAATTGATATTTACATTTCTCCCATGTCTGATCAAAGGATTTGATTGCATGACAAATGAGGAAATTACTGTAAAATGTGGTACATCCATTAAGAACACAGATGCAGCAGATAGCACGCGGGAGCCGGGCGATGGCGTTTGTGCCGCGAGGCTCTGCGGAAGCAGCTCAGTGGCCAGACCCTGCCCCAGCGGGGACACCACCGTGGGGAGGATGGGACCAGGGTCCTGGGGCTGGCCCTGGGACTCTCATGGGGGTGAGAGAGGGAGGCTAGACCCCAGAGCAGCGCAGTGGGGCCCTATGGGCTCCTATGGACCCCTATAGATTCCTGTGGTCCCTTGTAGTCACGTAGGAGTCTTCGCGGGCTCCTATCATGGAATCATCGAGGTTAGAAAGGACCTCCAAGATCATCGAGTCAAGCTACCCCATCCCTTCACCAAACCACGTGCCCTAGTGCCATGCCCCAGGGACCCCGAGGGTCACTGTGAGCTCCTGTGGGCCACTACAGACACCATGGGTCTCTATGGACTCCTGTGGGCCCCTATGGGTCACTGTGACCCCTACATGCCCCTACGGACTCCGATGGACTCCTTCAGGTCTGTATGGACCCCTATGGGCTCCTACAGGTCACTACGAGCTCCTATGGACTCTTATAGGTCACTCCTGTGGACCCCTACTCATCTGTGGGGCCCCATCTGGACCCCTACAGGTCCCATAGAGCTTCTGTGGACCCCTATGGAACCCTATGGGACCCTATGGGCACCTATGGGTTACTACGAGCTCCTACAGGCCCCTGTGGACTCCTATGGGACCCTATGGGCTCCTACGGGTTACTATGAGGTCCTGTGGACCCCCGTGGACCCCTACGGGAAACTATGGGCTCCCATGGGCTCCTGTGGACTCACAATTTTTTCCCAAGGCCAGAGCAATGACCTTGACCTTCCCGTTGTGGAGAAAAATAGGCAAAATCCAGGAGCGGTGCCCTGCACCCCGAGGCTGTGCACCGGAGCATGTGAAAGCAAAATGTTTTGCTGCCGGATTTCCCCAGAACAGCGAAATCTGCGCCGACGGCTGACATTTGGGCGGTATTAGGAGGCGCACGGGGGGATCGGGGAAAGTTCACGGAGCAGCAGATGCAGGAGCAGGCAGTCGCCCTCCAAGCGAGAGTGCCCGGCAGCTTCGCCAGCGAGACGGCTTTGGGCCCTGGGCTTCAGAAATGAGAAATGCTAAAAATGTTTCCCCTCTTTTCCTTTTCTTTTTATTTTATTTTATTTTTCCCTGTGACCCAGGGCTTCGGAATGGAAACCGACTCCGTGGTGGGGTCACTGCTGCCCC